>NW_017728997.1:14491700-14496857 GCF_001723915.1 Gavialis gangeticus | reverse complement strand
TGTGCCCATGCAGACAGCTGCTGACTGCTCAGCTTGCCACCCAGTCTGAACTTGCTATGGGTCTGGGAGAAGATCAAATAAAGCAAGCATTCCCCCGCCACCTCTGCCCCCGGCTCTCAATCGTATAGTTTATTTTTCCAAGTCAGCAGTGAAGACAATGCAACAACGATCCCGTTTGATGGGATCGATGAAGAACAGCGTTTCCATTTTAAAATCTCCCTCGCTAAGAAGGGGGAAATAAGTACATTGTGGCCACTAAGCAGAAGATCTTCTTCCTTAATGCCTGAACATAGTTAGATACAGTGTAAAGAGGCTATCTCCTGTTGTCTTAATTAATTAATTCCAGAACTGCAACACGTGAGGCCACCGTATCACAAAATGAAGGTCTCTTATCTCAGTGGCTTTAAGAAACACGTTAAGCTCTCTTTGGCTCACATGCATGAAATGTTTAATCAGTCTATCGGGTTATATCCTGCTCAGTTATTTTTGTTTGGCTTCAAGCATGACTAAAGACGGCTGAAAACTGCCTCTCGGGGATATTGACTTTATTACTGCCCGTGTTCCAAGACTCAACCTCTTTCTCTCTCTTTCTTTTGTGTCATTTGCTTAAAAGTGAAAAATATCTCCTGCTTGGAACAGCATGCGAAGCTGCAATACTGTTGTTAAAGCTCTTTATAAGCCTCCTTTATGGCCTACAGCATGTCCTCACACTAGTGTGAAGGCACAGCCAGTGGGAGTCTGTCTTGTCTCTGATTCAACTCATCTGTATTCTAATAGCGAGAGCACCCACTGTCTGGAAGAACAAGGTACAAGACCACAGGAAAAAAAATAAAATAAATAAGAGAGGAGAAAAAAAAAAAAAAGTCTCCCAGTTGGTGACATATAAGCCGGTGTGACTTTATTGTGGCTCATGGAGCCCAAAAGATAAAAGTGTGTGCACTGGGCTCCCTCTTAATGAAAACTGCTCTACCCAATTGGAAGTTATTGCTAAACCATCAAGAGGATTTGCAAACATGAATGCTTAGAGATAACCCAGTGAATTTTAATTCAGACACCGTTTCATCTCCTTACATCAATACAGATCTTACTGGATTTTGCAAAAACAAAAAACCAAGGGTTTCATTCTCCCCCCACCCTTTCTTTTAAAACAAAAACTTGGACTTTCTGCTCCTTTTCTGCTGAGAAATAACTAATAAAACCAAGGGATTAAAATCCCAAAGAAGAAGACATCTTTTTTTCTCCAAATCTCCTTTCTGATTTGTTCCATATGACGGTCCGGCCTGTAGCAACAAGAAGTCTATTTAGGAAAAAAAAAAATGCACCTCTGTAAGAGGGCATACAATTAAATTAGTCATCAGAAGACCTCAAAAAGAGACACTTTTCTTGGTGCATTAAGATCCTTTTTTGATTGTTTGCTTGTTTAGTTTTAAATACAACAGTTCACGTTGGCTGTTGCAATTTTGAGACTTTTTTTTTTTTTTTTTTTTTTTTTTTTTTTTTACTTCAAAGCATTGTAAGTCTGGTTTAACACCTGGTCTTATGGTCTGGAGTGTTTTTGCACTATCATGCCCTATCTCAAAGCCACTTAGAGGTATTTTTGTATGGCTGGCTTGTCCTGGTTATTCGAAAGCCAAATTCTTAGGCTTTTAAACAGCAGCAGCACTGAAGAAGATTAGCCGTAATTCTTATATCTACATCCCAACTAAAACGGAATATGTAATTTTGCATTAGCAGCTCAAAATCTGATTGGGGTGGATTAATTTTCTGCCTGCATAAGCAATGCGCAAGATATTAAAACATTCATCATCAAGGTATGTCCATCTCTCTCACAGGCGTAGGTTTTCTAATGGCCAAGACAAATCTGCAGACAATGTACTGATGCCTGGTGAAGATTAAGATATTATATAAAGTTATGCCTATGTCTGACAATAAACGGTGCGAGTTCTTGTCCTTTGCTACGTCCGTACAGCAGCCAGCCTGAACCTGCCTGGTTGTAACTACTACTCCATCATAAATAACTAATGTTAACAAGGCTTCCAGGGCATGTCTCGCATTTGGGATGATGAGGACTAATTGGAGACTGCAAACTGGAGCAGGGTGGGCAAGCATACTAAAAGTACTGGACCCAATGAGAAAACACGATTGCTTAAGATAGATGCTGCTGGCACCTATTCCCCGTCCTGCTAAAACTCCACAGGCTTCAGAGAGTTATTAAAAAGCACAACTGTTAATTCAACACAGAAATATCTAATATGTACCAGCATAAATATTTAAGATATCTAACCACACACTTGCAAGCACGTATACAAAATAAAGCGTGCTGCTCCCTAACAGGAGCGACACAAAACAAATTACGCTCTGCCGTGAAAAATAAAAAGCAAAGCAAAGCCAAGCTCCAAACGCTGATGTGACTGAGTAAAGGAAGGAAACTTCTTGGCAGAGATGGGTAGGGCGACTCTTTTAGGTGCACTCCTGGTAGTTGATCACTGTTTAGTTAGGTGGCGGCCGACCCGAACAGCCATCTGCATGCAGGGAGGAGAGGGCAGAGCAAGGGATGGGGCAGGGGAAGGGGACTGCAGTGGCACTCAGGGAGAAGGCAAGGCTCATCTCGTGGGACACCTGTGCCCACGGACTTAGCCGATCAGAAAGGTAGTCTGCTGCGTAGTATATACAGCTCAGAGAGCCTCCAAGAGGAGAGCTGTCAATCACTGCTTAATTACATGACCCGCTATTTATACCGGAGTGTCCTGCACCGCAGCAATTCATCTGCACAAAGTAAAAATACAGCCCACAAACTGGCCACAGCGCCCAGACAGCAGTAACCTGCTGACACCAGGTCAGCAGTGACCTAGGAGACACGATTAGAAGAACATTTTTGCCTCTGTTTCATAATTTCCCACCAAATGCAAATCTGCAGAGCTTATTAGCACCGTGAAAAATGAATCAGACATTCTTGAAAAGGAAGGGAGATTTACGCACCTTATAATTGGAATTAAGAATTCCTGGTAGAAGATTCTTGTAGTCCCTAGGCAAAACAGAAAACTTACATTGCAGGGAGTATTTCATTGAGATGTACAGCGCACTGAAGGGCTGTTCCTATTCAGCTCTCCGAAGATGGTGCAGGGTGCAAATAAATCCTCTGGACAAAAAAAAAAGTTCTTTTTTTCCTCGATATCTTGTATGCTATTGTGCATTTACCCAGTTAACGACTGTTTCTATGGAGAGGTGAAACATTCCCTCCCTAAAGTTCAGTTACTTGTAAATAATTACCATTATGATATATAATTAGCATGAATCTGTCAGTGCCAGAGTGAAAGGCAGTCCTTGCAGTGTAAGAGCCTCTGGTCTGGTTAAAACACTGGCATAATGTCAGGCTTCATTTTGAAAGGATGTCAGCAGCGTTGCAGGCCAGCAACATGCAAAAATCCCATTCTTAAATGCATCTTACAGAGCTACATGATGCACAACACCAATCACAAGGTGCGGAGCACATGCTATGATGCTCCCTAACTCTATTATGCAAATGCATGCAAGGTGAACAAATTGTGCCTAGTTCTCCATCCAGTCTCCCTGGTATGTCTTACATGGGAAGATGCAGGTGCCAAGTTTTTCTGCGGCTCTGAAAGCATCTTTTCTCCCATGTTGCCTTTTGGAGCATTACACTTTCCATAGATGACCCAGCAGGTCACCGTCACATATTTATTACACTAGACTCAATTAGATCCTTTATCAACTTCTTGTAGGTCATATGCTGGGGGGAAAAAAAAATCATTCACCATTCACCCAGCCTTCAGCTAGTGCACTGCACTTGCAATTCTCCTTTTCATTTGAGCCAAACTGCCCTTTGGTACTCCAGAACGAAACAGGATATGTGCAGCATACAGAAATTGCTTATACCCAGGCAAGGTCTTTATTGCTGCCACATGGGCACAAAAGATTTAACCTTGAAATATTATATACATGCACAAAAATCGTTCATGGTTCATTTAGGATCACTGGTCACTTAGGATCAGCAAAGAAAGCTCTGCTGTTCAAAGGGAGAAGACTGATGATTTCAGGTCGATTCTCTTTTCCAGTGGAACTTCTTTAACGCCAAAGGAGTTATGCCCATGTAACAAGGGGCGGGGTGGGAGGGGATTAAACCCCGGGTGCTTTTAATGCAGGCAGCTTGCATTAAAACATGATATGCCTGTCGTGGGAAATAAATCATAGACAACGAAGGTCGGAAGGACCTCAGGAGGTCATGTCTAGTCGAACCGCCTGCTCAAAGCAGGGCCAGCCCCAACTACATCATCCCAGCCAAGGCTTTGTCTACCCGGGTCTTAAAAACCTCCAAGGATGGAGACTGCACCACCTCTCTGGGTGACCTGTTCCAGTGTTTTACTACCCTCCTAGTGAGAAAATTCTTCCTAATATCAAACCTAAACGTCCCTTGCTGCAACTGGAGCCCATTGCTCCTTGTCCTGTCATCTGCCCCCACTGAGACCAGCCCAGCTCCATCCTCTTTGCAGCCCCCCTGCAGGGAGGTGAAGGCTGCTGTTCAATCCCCCTCAGTCTTCTCCACTCCAAACTAAATCAGCCCGCTTCCCTCAGCCTCTCATAAGTCACATCCCCCAGCCCCCAACCATTTTTGTTGCCCTCCACAGGACTCTCTCCAACTTGTCCACATCCTTTCTGTAGTGGGGGCCCAAAACTGGATGCAGGACTCCAGACGTGGCCTCCCCAGTGCAGAATAGAGGGGAAGAATCACTGCCTCCATCTGCCGGCAACGCTCCTACCAACCCAGCCCAGGATGTCATTAGCCTTGTTGGCAGCAAGGGCACGCTGCTGGCTCCTGTTCAGCTTCTTGTCCCCTGTCACCCCCAAAGCTTCCCTGAACTCGTGCTAATAATTACTCAGCATGGGCTTCCACCTTCCCTTGCATTTTCCAGCTTAAGGCTACACAAAGCCGTCTAAGGCCAACATCCTAACTCTCAAGAAACGCTTGAAAAATGTTCTGAGCAAATCGAAAACCCAACCCTCTCTCCTGAAAATCCTAAAATGTGAAAATGAAATTCAGGGCCAAGTTCTCCTGCAGCCCTTCACAGCACCCAAGCAAGCAGCCGCCTTGATATCAAGCAAATTCTCATCTCTAGATCAGGTTCCTAATTTGATGCT
>NW_017728997.1:14489072-14491069 GCF_001723915.1 Gavialis gangeticus | reverse complement strand
GTTGGAAACGAAGGGCCTTTTCACTCTGCTGTAGATTGTGAACAACAGAGAAAAGTGGCAAAACAGCTAGGAAGATGAGAGGAATGCTATCTCGACCATGTCAGGATGCCCCTCCTATTCAGCTTGCCCTGCAGCATGCTGTGCTCATAAACGTTCAAGAGACCTCGAAGAAGTGAACGATTGCTGTTCTCACAGCCTCTCTCGGACCTGTGGTTATGATTACAAAGTACTGAGACGCTGCGTGCCCTTGTCGACGCAAGACAAAATGTTCTGAGGCTCAAAAAACCAGTTCTAGTTGACTACTTCGGCATTCATTGACTATGCTTTTTTGGAGGAAAGTCCAAATGAATAGGAAAGCAAGACGGTAGAAGGGACTGGGAAACAGAAAAGCACGACAAAGACGATAACAACGGGCAACCTTTACAAGTAGGAAACATTGCTTTTCTTCTTGGAAGAGACAGATTATACAGTGTACTCAAAATAGCTCTAAAATTAAGCCATCAATTTGTCCCCGAGGGAGGGGCCAAGGACGTGTTTTGAAGATTGCTGCTATAAAATACTGTCAGGAACGCAGAGCTGCATGGCGCGTGGATGGTATTTTGCACACTGAGCTTGGCATTGCAGACTTGAAGACGGCAGCTGAGTTTGGCACAATGAGAGAGAGGGAGAATTTAGGGGACGCTGCGGTCTGAGCGACAAGGGTGTAGCACAGGGTTTCTACCTGGCAATAGAAGTACCTCTCCCACTTGAAATGCTCTCTCTGCAACAGCCAGCCCTTGGTGCGGTCATCTGGAGCACGCATAAGCTAAGTGTTGTCCCGTGGATACTGCACTGCACTATAGCTCAGGACAAACTCATTCTGCTTTTGCTTCAGCTACCAAGCGGAGTGTGACCTCTGCAAAAAAAAATCGCTGACCTCCTTGTACCTTTATTTCCCCTTCCACATTGTTCTGTAAACTCTATGGAGCATGGACCATCTTTCAGCAACGTCTGTAAAGTGCCCAGGAGAATGGGGTCCTGATCTCAGCTGGTGCCCCTGGGCTACATTAACACAAATCATGCCTGTCCAAGGTATACATGCATTGCTACACCCACTTAAAATCATCCTAGCCTCTTTTGTGGAGGGGGGTCCGATGATAATGCTTTACAGCCATCATTGTGCAGTTTGCTGTATCAGCCTCTTGGAAAGTTTAACCAGATGCTCCACAATACCCGGGGAAGTTGAGAAGTCCAAACACGTTTTGCTGCATGTGTTCTCACATGATTGGCCAGGAACAGTTTAATTGTGCATGTACACATCGGTACCAGATTGATGGCCTGCTCACTTTGCATCTTGGAACCCAGAATAACTACCGGGAACAGCAAATGTCAAGTGATACCTCTATTACCATATGTAAAGTGCAGAACAAAATTATTTCCTGTCAGCCAAGTTATGAAGAAGCATGTTTCTACAGCTCTAGCTTCCAGGATAAATTGCCCACTCAAAATTAACGCCAAAAATGACTTGATAAATTAACAAAATAAGAGAAAGCAAAACATACAGTCCGTTGGATCAGGGCAAAAAAGTGCCAGCGTATTCGTGGGAGCTCACGGCACAGAAAAAGAAATGGAGAATGACTCGATATAAGAAGGCAGAGCAAGTTACAAATGCTGGAAGTCATGACGTCCTCTCTCAAGCCACATGCAAGGTCTTTAGATCAACGTGAAAAAATTACATCCACTAACTAGGTTGTACTAATAATTTCCTGCAAGTTTGAAACAGCTGGCTCATGCTATGGGATGTAAATCACATCCACTAATTCACTGGCAAACAACTGCTATACCACTGAACTGAGGTCCTGGAAACCTTTTACTTACAGGCTGTTTTCGGCTAGGCAGTTCCATAATATTCGCATGCTAAAGACGTATTAATGTCATCTGAAGTAGGGAAACATTCTTGCCATATTGCAGGAGAAAAAACTGAGGCACCGAGAGTGTTAATGACTTTTCAGCGTCAC
>NW_017728997.1:14481498-14484072 GCF_001723915.1 Gavialis gangeticus | reverse complement strand
TGGCAAACAACTGCTATACCACTGAACTGAGGTCCTGGAAACCTTTTACTTACAGGCTGTTTTCGGCTAGGCAGTTCCATAATATTCGCATGCTAAAGACGTATTAATGTCATCTGAAGTAGGGAAACATTCTTGCCATATTGCAGGAGAAAAAACTGAGGCACCGAGAGTGTTAATGACTTTTCAGCGTCACTGCAAACTGAGCCTAATCCAATATCCTCACCACGGTTTGCCTTGGAAGAGAGAAACCTGTGAATGGCTAGCAAGGGAGCCCCAGATTAGCAATAAATTAGGAAGTGTTAAGGGCACAGACCAAAGCTCTAACATTTTGTGGACATGCTCTCCAATTTAGATTCCATCCTCTCATTGCAGCATTATCACCCCACAGTATAATGATTCATTATGTAATAAATTATCTCAGGACCAAAGAACAGGATAGTGCATTGAAATGCCTGGGCTGACCATGGAAAATCTCAAAATCTGTCAACAAATGAAGCTCATTTGGAATAAATTGGACACAAAAGGACAGCTATGAAACCACACGGCGTGGAGCAGCGGGGGACTGGTGGCATGGCACGAACGTGAAAGTAATTCTCAATTCAGCATTTCTCCTGATTGAAGCCCAGACAAACCCAGAGGTCTCAAGCCAAAACAGCTGTCAGCCAGGGATGGGAATCAGACTGGAGGACATTGTTACCAGGCTCCATATTCAGCTGAATGGGAAACGTTTCCAAAAAGCACAAGTCTGGTGGGACTGGTGGGGGGTGGGATGAACTGGGTACAGCTCGCTCGAGTCGTTTTTGTCTGTAAAAACCCAGGCTGTTTCCATGTAGCGACCCCTTAGTACGTCTAAAACAAAAATTCAATGCACTCTTCAGACCTCCTTTTTTAATACCTAACAATCACATGCTTAAAAAAATACAGCTTGCAGTGCCCTCTGAGATGAGCAAAAAGAAACTGTTGTCCATCTAGCTCTGCCACCAACAAAAAGGAGGGTTACAACCACAAACTCTCAGTGCTGCACAAATGCAGGGACTTCTTCATGGCTACAAATTTTGAAGAAGATGCCCGCTGGGCAAGGACCAACCAGGACTGGAATCCAAGGAGACGGCTCTCCCTTGGGGAGCCACGCATGAGTCGCCTACAACAATGGCTTAATCCTGGTTGGGGCCCTTGGGCATTGCCTTAATATAAATAAGTGCCAATAATTATAGGCAGTAAGTGGCATTGCTAGGTAGAAAATAGCTATGTCCAAAAAATTCCACAGTTTGTAAAATAAAAACTATTCCACAAACTTTTGTAAAAAATCCTAAATTCTTGTGCACTTGCCAAGGAAAAAAAAAGATTCGCGTCTTGCTATCGGGAGAAATTCTGCTACTTACAGCTTCCATTGGCTGAGCTTCAGGCATTATTTTAGCTTTAATACAACCATCGGGGTTGCTGCATTATGAGCAGATCAAGCATCCCACCTCATGTACACTGTATGGGAGGGAAGATGGTCAGGTGTGGCTATGTGTGCTCTGGTTATCATTTAAATTCCCTTCCCATTGCAAGAGGAGAACTGATGCTTTCACATACTAAAGGTCCAAGCAATTCTGTGGTTCCTGGAAACCAAGTTACATTTTAGACTAGTGCAATCCTGGTGCAGTGGCTAATCATGCTGGCAAATGAACAGAGCCTTTTATTTTTCTCAGAGCCTCGTGCATCAATATTCTTTCCTAAGTGTTTCTAAGTACATTTGATCTCCCTTGATAGTGAGTTAACAGCACTTTTTCATCAGAACCATTATCTAAAAATCTCTTAATTTTTCTCTTAATACGCATAAGTTCCTGTGAAGCCAGCGTTAATACTATTAAGCCGGTTAGATGAGCGCATCCAAGTTCCCCATTCGGGCTTCTAAACAGCCCTCTTGAACTGCAGATCAGATGATACAAAGCTGGGTAAGAATAGAGATGCATTACTGGTCAGTCAAGGAAAACATTTCTTTCGCCGTCTGTAGCAAAGCCTTTACCCTCAGCAAGTTGAAAGGATTTGCAGTTTGCGTTTGATAACTACTGCTTATTCTATATATGTATATAATATGCATTCGATCTATTATATGCACAAAAAGAGCATGTTGCAACCTCAACTTAGAACCCCTCTTTTTTATGAGGGTGCTGGGAGGGGGTCTTTACAATAACCAAATGCTGATGTCTTTCTGTTCTGGGTAATGCATTTCCCACAAGAAGAAAGGCAAGGATTTTTGTGGGTGGTATCACTTATTGGATCAACGGCCTGTTTGGGATAAAGTAGAGAAAGCTTTCAAACGCAAGGCAATTTTCATTAGGTCCATCCATCAGGTCAGACCCGATGAAAAACGCCTACGTGAAACCTTGTCTAACTTTATCCCACTGGCACAGCTGGTCAAGTAAAAGAAATGACCCACAAAAATCCTTTCCTTTGCATACTTCCTGGACCATCATGGCTCCGGCATCAGTCCAACACTACCTTTGCCACAATGAGTCCTTCTGGGTTTCTGCAATGCATGTTACCGTAAGCAACTGTGCCCTCAAAAAAAAAAAAAAAAAAAAAAAA
>NW_017728997.1:14479360-14481481 GCF_001723915.1 Gavialis gangeticus | reverse complement strand
AAATGTTCTCAATGCCCTGACTTTCAGCATCAGTTGAAATGAGGAGTAAAATCATGTTTCCAGATATCTTCATTGGGTCATAGGAAAAAGGAAGAAGAGAATTTTGATTTTGCAAAATAAGCCTATTCACGAGAAAAATAAAAGAGGGGCAGCATTCCCCCCCCCCCCCCCCCCCAAGGCCCCGGGGGGGGCCTGGCCCCAAAAAAAAAAAAAAAAAAAAAAAAAACCAGTCGCAGCTCAAGGAAAAAAAAGAGGACTTGAAGACATGATGCTGATGGGGCCATTAAAGTGTCTGCAGCATCCTTCTCCTGAAGATCACTGCAGCAGGAGCCCGGGAGAGACAGCTCGAGCAATCAGGACATGGACCCCACATCCTTAGACTTAAGGACTTTAACCCACATCCTTAAACTTTTATGTTCCCTGACTTCAGTCCACCCACAGTTTTCTCTCAGATGAACGAGAGCCAAAGATGAAATAATTTAAACACCTACAAATCCTCACGGATTAGATCAACTTCATTTCCCTAGTCTCAAAAAAGATCATCTCATTGAAGAAAGCTATTAAGTTAGTCTAGCCACATTTTGTAAACCCACATTGCCTTTATACTAACATCCCATTTATCTCCAATTACCCTGTCCTTCAAAATTCATTCTTTAATTGCATCCTGTGCCTTGAGGGACTGGTGCGCTGCTGAAGAAGTCAAAGGGGGGCACGCAGCTCTCGCGAGCCGAGTCCCAGGAAGAGCCGGGCAGGAATCCAAAGTCTGGCTCCAAAAACATTGTCATGCTGTCAGCAACCAACAGACAGACCCAACACGTCACCACAATGTGGCACACACCAAATGCTCAAATGTGGTTGTAAAAAAAAACAAAGCCTCTTGTCTATTTGGTTTGGGAGGGAAATGAAAACTATGGGGTTTCCAAAGTGAAATGCGCTCCCTGGTTCCTGGTCTTAACTTCATACAACTCCAGTTCATCTCAGTACTATGGGACAGTAGGAGGCAGCAGTGGTACAGACAAAAATCAAGCCAATTTTAGGCTCTGAAGGAGCTGGGAAGTAGGCAAACAGCTCACCCTAGACCCACGTGGTCCAAGCATCTGAAAGCATTAGGTCCTCAGTTACAAGCTTCCCAGCCAGGCAAGGCTGCAAAGGACCTGGATGGGGGAGAGCCAGGAGAGAGGACGTAGCCTTGCATCTGAATTTAGCTGGAGGTTTATCAGAATCAAATAGGTGCCACGAGAGCTTAGATCCTGATGGATCAGAAAATTGCAGCGAGAAGATCATATGTTGTCAGGCATGGTCTGTCCGGCTCTCATACCAGATTAGCCCATACAAAATAAACCGGGTTGGGCTCTGTCTAGAAGAGACACGGTCCACTTCAGCCATAGCCACCGTGCACTGCATTGCATCTTTCTACTTGGTACCAGCTGAGGGTTGAACGAGTTGGGTTGTCGCCTGTCAGGATGGAGATGGTTTTATGCAGCTATGTCAGAACGCGTGCGACAGGCACCGTCTCTTGCACTCTCAGGAGAGCTTAAATCTAAGCCCAAATGATGCCCGTATAAATCACCTTATCTAAGAAAAAAGGTTGTTGCATCATTGACAAATACAGTACAAAAAAATGCAGGCTTTGGTTACAACATATGCTAATCAGGAACGTTTAATGATTAAACCCAAGCAGCACTGGGGAATTGATTTACTTGGCATTCACAAAACGAGCTGATGTCATTTACATAGCAAATGCAAGAAACGTCTCTAAAAATGTAGCTAAATCCTTGCCTCAAAACCTTTCCTCAGCTCTGCCAAAAATATCTGCCATGACATGAAGAAAATTAACAAAACAGCTCTGACGTGCTGGAATTTAAGTAACCATAGTTGCTGATGGAAATAGTTAAATGCGGAAGGAAAAAAGCTTGCAGTGCATCGATGGCTGAAACAATAAGGAACGTATTTTTGTTCCATACGGATCGATGCATAATATCTGCTTGCTAAATAAACTGCAGAAAGATGTCTGTGGGATTTGGTCAATTTAATAATTTTCTTTTCTTTTTGGTTGCGGGGAGGTCATGGGAAAGACCATTTTACTGTAAGAGAATTAATGGCTTTTTTTGGTTCTTTTTT
>NW_017728997.1:14466599-14474360 GCF_001723915.1 Gavialis gangeticus | reverse complement strand
CTGCAGAAAGATGTCTGTGGGATTTGGTCAATTTAATAATTTTCTTTTCTTTTTGGTTGCGGGGAGGTCATGGGAAAGACCATTTTACTGTAAGAGAATTAATGGCTTGTTTGGCTCATTTTTTTTAAGTTACAAAAAGAAATCACAGGCATTCTTCAGAAATGAAGAAGGAAGCTTTCATTTCAATGGAAACGGATAAATCTTTTCAAATCTTCTGTAGCAAAAGACCCCCCCTTTTCAGACATTTAGTCACTATCTTATATTATCTGTATTTGTGCTCTCCACAGACAATATTCATGGAAGACAGCCATCCCACAAAATCTTTCCAGATACTTCTTACATCAAAAATGAACACACATTTTTAAACAAGTTCTGAATTTATGCAGACTATCTCCATCTCCGATAGTTGTCTCCAGAAATTCAAGGGAAATGACAAGACCTTGGATCATGCAAAGGGCTCTGATAAACAGCAGCTGAAAACTTCAACACTTCTGATTCCTGGGACTTACAGAAGCAAGAAATGCATTTATATTCTAAAGCTAGATTTGTCAAGTATTCAGACGTCGCACCGGGACAGAAATCATACTCTCTCTGCTATTAAAGACGGCCTTATCCTGTAAGCCTGTAGTCCTCCTTCCTGGTTCCAAGAAGCATCTGAATATTAGACTCTGATCCTTGGGTACGTACATAACTTATGCGAATGAAAAGTTTCACTGAATTTCTACTCATTTGTCCCCTACACATCAACACGGCATAATGCTCCGCGAGTCAGCAACATCTGGACAAACCCTCAGCTCCAAGCACATCCAATGTTCCCACCAGCTTTATGGGGCCAAGTGAATAAAACACCGGCCTAAGGCTTGCAGTCAATTCCTGGCTCTGCTATTTCCTGAGCATGCACCCCCAGTCAAACTCCCATACTTTGCCCGGCCCATTTGGATGGCAAGCTCTCTGGGGAAAAGACTACTGCATTGAGGGTATGTCTCTAGCAAAAAGTTCTCTCTATTTTGCTGACCCCATTGGGAGCATTCCCACTGCAAAACCCTACCTGAATAACTGTGCCCACCTCGATTACTATGCCGCCAGTGTTTCTGCATCTCCCTGAATGTGCTAGAGGCATGACCCGTGATGCTTTGTGGCGAGTCGCTCTAGGATTCTCCTAGTCGATTTTGTCAAGTGAGAGAGAAATTGTATGTCCTTCAGGGGGAACTATGGGAAGGGTCTGGAGGACTGTCAGTGCTCACATGATTTTGGCCTACACCCTCACTGGGAAAGCAGGTCATCATCTTCTTTCTTCCTCCTCTTTTTCAGCAATACCTTGCGGTCGAGGATGATTACCTTCCAGGATTGCCTTGTTTGTGGGTCCGAAAATGGCAGATGAGGCTGATCCAGGATTGACAGACTCTGCAGCAACTCGGGCACGCGTTTCCGTGCAGGGTGGGTGGCTCTGGATTCTTGATTCGGTCCACGACACGCCGCTTCTGCTGCTTCCACTTGTCCATCTCCTATGTCGTCGCGCAGTTTCAAAGTACTGAGATCCTTGCAGCAGACACTTCCTCCGTTTGGGATGGTCCTGGGCAATAGCCTCCCATGAGTTGATGCTGTATTTTTTTCCCAAGTTGAAGATGTCCTTGAAGCACTTTCTCTGCCCTCCTCTTAAGCATACGCCTCGACTGAGCTGGGAGAATACAACTTGCTTTGGGAGTCTGGAGCCGGATATGCAGATGACGTGGCTGGCCCAGCAAAGTTGATGTTGGATGATCATCGCCTCGATGCTCCTGCTGTTTGCTTGTCCTCAAATCAGAGGTTTTCCCTGTGTGGACTGTAGTGGGGTTTGAGCTAAAACTCAGAACACAGCCTAGGTTGCCACTGCAATAAAGCATGCATTTTGGTTGAGGCCTGTAGGTACAACTTCAACTCAAAGAAGAAATATATACTCCCATGCTTAAGTGCTTCGTGAGATCTCATCCGTCTTTTTAAGCAATACCTTACTGCCATTCCTGTCATCTGCATTGCAGCTACACCCAATAGCTTCAGATCCATAAAGGCAACCTTGGAGCTCACCAGGTTTGGGGAAGATGGACAATCTATATTTTCAATCATGTGCATTACCTTTTGGCAACTGGCTGAAAAGCCTGCCGCCCTTAACTTCTGCCACCTCAAAGCCCTCTGGCTTTTGAACTGCCAAAAAGTGAAGCATGCTGTAGTGAGGGCAGTGTCCAAGCCAGAAGCACAGCAAAAGCAGAGCTGGCCTTGGCTGAAAGGAAAGATGCTCACAGCAGCCCGGAGAAAACCAAGAGAATTTCCCCTCAGCTGACTCAAGTCTTCAAGGGCTGAGCTTGTTTGATGCCTGCTCGGATGCGCAAATAATCAATAAGGATTCATCCATTTAGCAAAGACAGCTTCATGTGGCCCACTGAAGATGCACTGGCATGCACAGGAAAACCCAATCCCTTCCAGCAGTCCATCTCCATCATCCTACACAGGGACTATACAAGGGCAGAGATGAAGTTTCAGCTTGGTCTTGATGGTTTCTGTGTAGCTGTAGGCACTGCTTTCAACAGGTTATGTGGCCGACTGAGTCTGGCAATGAACAAAGATCCACATCGGGTTCTTACATAGCACTTTTCATTGGCAGAGATCAAAGTGGAGCCTGGTATCATTGTCCCCATAATACAGATGCAAAACTGAGGCATAGAGTGATGAAGTGACTGGCCCAAGGCCACCAGCAGTGGCAGAGCTGGAAACAGAACCCAGGTCTCCAGAGATCCAGCTCAATAGTCTCACACACAGGCCTAGTAAAGGGGAAAACCCCAGGCCAGACATCAAATGAGGCTTGCCCTTGCGTGGGGCAGGCAGGTGGGAGCCGGATGGGGCTGGGGGTAAGGGAGGACATCTGCCTGGTGCAGAGCAGAGACTGGAGGCAGCTCCCCTGTCTTTCAGGAGCTCTTCCACGGAGGAAAATCCAGCGCCTGCACTGCAGCCTACCTACGGAAAAGCACCGAACCTCTGCAACAAAGAGCCGAGCTTATTACCATGGTTATCGCTGCTATTTCTAGACACCGTGAAGGGGCTTTTTAAGGGCTTTCATAAGAGATTTTACAGACTCTGGGGCAAGTCCATTGTTAGTAACTGCAGTTGTATTCTGCCACTTGAATATTTTTGGCACCCGAACTGTCAGAAAACATTTGACAGAAACACGCCTTAGCCTCGTTAGTGCCGGCAAGGAGGAGACAATGTTCCCAAAAAGGTATGAAGTGAAAAGTCCTTCTACTTTTATACCTGAATCTTCTTCGGCTCACTTATTTCTAACTCAAACTGCCTCCTTGTAAGGGATCATTTTGCCCTTTCCAAGATAAACAGAGCTTTGGAACAGTGACCTATGCCACCAAGTCCCCCTGTGGTACTCTTTTGATCTGCACAGTGAAAAAAATCACCGCATCTTATGCATGCCCAATTGCCTTCTCCTCCCAAAAAGCTTCTTTGTGATGCCTGGCACATAGCAACCTTCCCCTGCCAGTCCCCAAAGCCCCCCTGTACGCCCCCATTCACATCCATGGTAGGCAGAAGCGCGCAGCCCAACTTTCCAGACAGCTGGGAACATAAGTGAGCTCCCCATGAAGTCGGCTGTGGCTGCTGCTGCACGTTCAACGTTTCTGCTAATTAGCTGGCCTCAATAAGGATTTTTGGAGACACGTTGGAAAAGCCAGGATTGAAGGCTTGTTTGCAAACCAATGGCAGTTGGGTGTTTTAACACGCCACGAAACTTGGTTCTGCTGTTTAAACAAAATATTTTAATTCCTGCTCCTTTTAGATCCCAGCGTGCCTCCCTAATAGTCATTTTCCTTATTAAGCGGTCTAGTTCTGATTTCCCTGCTACCTTACAATGCATGCTATTGACTGCCTGAGGCTCCTCCAAGCTTCAACACTCAATTCTTCAAGGTATTCCCTGCTTTTTTTTTTTTTTTCAGATTTAGCAGCCCTTAATTACTATGTCACCGTTTCGTATCTCCCCAAACACGTTGCTGAAGATTCATGAATCAGCAGATCTTTGCTCTGAACGACCGGTTCGAGCCATAATGAAACTGCCCTTTTTACCGTACGGGTTGCTTGTTCATCCCCTTCCACCTCAATTTTGTTGCTTTGTTTCTCATCTGTTAAGTGTATCTTGTAGACTTACGTGGCAATTTTCCTCTAAATGACTATGTGCATTCAGTAGGGAATTTTAGGAGTTGTGATCAACTAAGAATACATTCATCTCCATGATGAGATTTTTTTTTAAATCCCCAAATACGGAAGAATGGTCACTTGACCATGCTCCGTGCCCTCTCTACTATGCACATATTGTGTAATGGGACTTGCAGGCAGGAAAAATAGCAATCTGCCTAGTATAGTTTAAAGTTCACACAATGTGAAACTATTTTCAGGCCAATAAAGAACCATTAGAACATTGAAGGGGACCAAAAAAACCCCCCAAACCAGCAGCAGATTTTGTGCCTGCACATCCCAGCAATTTGGGAATACATGCGATATATAACTTGCACAGATATGCAAGATTTAAATGCCTTCAAGGAAAGAAACCTGGCTGCTAGTGATTACACCTGTCACTAAAACAGACATTATAGTTTCTAACCATACATATTCTGCTGACATAAGGACTAAAATCAGAAATCCTTGCAATAACTTTCTGAGCAAGGAAACTCCAGATGCTGATTCACCCAAACAGCATTTCAAGCCAAGAAATGGAAAAGTCTAATTTACCTTTAAGTCCCTTCACCATGGGCTACCTTTCCTCTACCTTCTCTCTGGGACCAGCGAGAAATAGACCCTGCCCGTTCCCTGCTGCTCTGCACTAATTTGAAAGTAGGGACCTTGGTCTTAAGAGAAGGATACACCTCTATAGAGCAAGGTCTCACCCTGTCCGGTCCTGGAGAAGATGCCCAGTGTCTTTGAGGGCACCGCTTTGCATCGTAGTGCCAGACCTGGGATGTTATAACAGGGTGGCTGGAGGGAAGCAGGGCACCTTGCTAAAAGTTTAAAGGCGTCTTGGAGAAGTTGAGTGTAAACAAATGTGTGGCAAAGTTGCCAAGATGGTTAAACATTTATGGATTTGTTTAAAACCGTGTAATGTTACCCACTTAGATCTACACGGACACAACCCGGTACGGTTTCTCCAGAAAACTAAAAAGGCATACGTGTTTTCAAAGCATGAGCAGTCACTGCAAACTCTACCAAAAATATACTTTAAAGCAGCTGTGGACTGAATACAAATGCATAATTCATGGGTGTTCTTCTAATCCATTTCAAAGTGAAATATTAATCAACAGAAGTATTTTCTTTCCCCACTTGTGCTTCCTACAAAAGATCCAGATCACAATTTCATCTCTTCCCTGGTTTTAGGAAGGGAGCTCTCAAAAGAACTCGTCATAAACTGAGCTAAAGATCTCATCCTTAAAATCGGCAAGGGTTTTGAACTGGGAGAGAAACCAGTCTTACTGTGGACAAGAAGAGTGTCCTGTCCTCTTTGTTCATTTGAAGCCCTGCTTTCTAAGTATTTTACATTGAGATTTCTCAGGGTGTGCGTTTGCTATCTCCAGATCGAATCCCCATGGCAAATCAGCCTGGAACAAGTTCACTCTTTCGTTAAACTCTAGACTTCCTCGTTGTTTTTCACCTGACTTACTAATTTATTAAACTTACAAAGACTTTCCCTTAAGTTAGTAAACCTGAATTAAGAACAGGCCTTTCATACCCAGAAAAGGCAAGACCTGTGAACTTGGAGCCTCCCAACTGGGGTTTTCAAACAGCACCCAAGCAAGTTAGAAGCAGTGGTCCACCACCTCTGATTTCCACTGAAATTCTCCATATCGTCTACAATTTGCAGAGAATAATACAAGTCTATACAGAAGAAAAACACTCTATAAAAAACGCAAGCTCTCAGTTCCCAGCTTTGTTCTGTGCCTTTCAGCTGCCGATCAATTTTCTGCTTTATGTACGAGATTTTTTTTTCCCTGGATCTTGAATGTTTCCCACTATTTTTCCTACTTATCTCACAAGATAAGATGCTCTTGTAAAAGTATAGCAGTAGAGAGGATTTTAGTTGCCCAGATGACTTGTAACCTCTCAACTGTAGCCAACAGCAGACAAGTAGCTCTTCCCTTCATACCGGAGGCTCTCCATGATTTATCCACTACAGATGCCACATACCCGAACAATACAAAAGATACCCAAAGTGAAGGGAATCCAGCATCCTGCATGTACACGTCTGTCCTCAGTGCCAGTGGCTCATTTCTTTTATCAGAAGGGATGCCCATGGGGATGACTTGGTTTACGTGGCTCCTCTACATCGTCACCAAGAATTCAAAAACTTTGCTCAGTCTGGTCTTAATAGTGCACTGGCTAAACATCTGAGAAAAGAAAAAGAAGACCTGGACTCCAGGCAACGTGCATAAGGCTCCAAAGGAGTTTGGGCTCCTTAAAAATGACTGAAGTGTCCCCATCTTTTTGGGGGTTTTTGGGGGGTGTGTGTAGTTATGTGTACTCAAACTTAATGAGCCTTTGTTTAAGGTGCATTAAGGCAATTTAGGCGCACATCTACATGTAGATATGCTAATGTGCATTAAATTTAGGCTGGCATAGCTCAGTTGCATTAGCACACAGGTAGCCACACTAATGCACATTAATGCAGTGTGCATCTATTGACACACACCGTGTTAATGCGCATTAAGCATCTGCACGTGGGCTAATGCAATTTAGCTATGCCAGCTTAAATTTGGTAGTTGCTTTAAGCAGGTATAAAATTTAGGCAGGGTTAGCCTAAAATCGCCATTTTTAAGGTGCATTAAGGGCGTGTACATGTGGACACGGACCCTTAATGCACCTTAAAAATGGCGATTTTAAGCTAATCCTGTTTAAAAGGGCCTTGTGTAGACAAGCCCTGGAGGAGGTGCTCCACAACGTATCAGAGGACTGTCGTGTCCCTTCAAAAACCCACTCAACTCCTTTTTACTAGTATATCTAATTGATGTGCACTGAAAGGCAAATCAAACAACAAGCAGCCTTGATAAATATCTTTGACGACTAAAACATGGCATTTGAAACAGAGAATCGCCTGAACCATTTTTAAGAGCGTTTTCTCCAAACTGATGCAGTCTACATCTCTTCATTCTCAAAAATAACGCACAGTCTTAGCTACTTCCAATCTTCAGGGCAAAGAGGGCAGAGACAGCATTTTTACTGTTTTCTCCTCCTAAATCAGATGGTGGGGGATAACACAGTCTGACCCCAGTCAAGTTTAAAAGATAAACTGCAATTTTTAATTTACTGCCATTGGGTTTTAGCTGAATACCCTCTCCAGAGTCCAAAAACAAATGAGTCTTTGTTCAGGAACCTCGTGATCAAATTCAATGACCGTTCTGTTGGTATTTCAGCTATTTTAGCTGTGTGCTTTGCTGAGTACATGGCTTTGAGGAAAAGACATCTGTAACTAAAGAGAAATGGATGAAGAAGTGCTCTCTGCCAAACCAGCATGCCATTATTTATCTTGATAAACACACTCTGCAACTCAGAGAAACTCAGCAACGTGGGGGCTTCCAATAAGCATATTCCAACCAGGTTCATGCTCCAGCTTTACTTTAAAGCCTTTAGACTGCACTCTCCGCTCTCACGTGGCTTACGACTGAACGTCCACATTCATTAAAAAGTAGCAATCTGACCAACAGCAGCCAAAAATCAACACTTGGGATGATTCAGATCAGAGCT
>NW_017728997.1:14454857-14461599 GCF_001723915.1 Gavialis gangeticus | reverse complement strand
TCCAACCAGGTTCATGCTCCAGCTTTACTTTAAAGCCTTTAGACTGCGCTCTCCGCTCTCACGTGGCTTACGACTGAACGTCCACATTCATTAAAAAGTAGCAATCTGACCAACAGCAGCCAAAAATCAACACTTGGGATGATTCAGATCAGAGCTGTGGCTCACACTGCAATTAGGCAGTGAAAGAGAGGGTATGTTTTGCCGAAATTAGATCAGTTTGTTTGCAGCCTGGACACACAATTATGACAAAGCAGTCTGCTGCTGAACATCCAACTAGCAGACTCATAAATCATGCACTCTAATTAGGAAAGCAAGGGCTTTACCTGAAAATGTCATTCTGGCACGTCCGATATATTCCCCTGGCCAAAGAGCACGGAGCTCTTAACTAAGGAGCCTGAAGGAGCACCAGTAGGGCTAGCCAGCATTAATGGCAATGCTGGTGGGATGGAGTACTAACTAATCCCTTGTACAAGGACTGAAAGCCAAATTCATTCGCACTTGCTAGCATCCTGCTATCACCTGTCTATCCTCTCTTGCTAGCATCGTGCTATCACCTACCTATCCTCACTTCCTACAATCGTGCTATCACCTATCTATCTTCTCGTGCTAGCATCGTGCTATCACATATATGCAGCCAAGTACACACCACTGCGATTCGAAGCAGCATTGGCAAAGGTCTCTAGATTAGGAAGCAATGCCTTGTGCAGCCCCTCCAATATCAACGAATGCTGTCCAGTAACCATTTCTGGTTGTGAAGGCAGAGTTAGTAAAAGAGGAGAGATCTCATTTATCCAACTGCGGAGAAGGTCCTTGGTCTGACTTTTCCTCCACTCAAATACTCCTTTTTCTGACTCAAATGCTATTGAAAATGAAGCTTGGTTTTCGTAGAATCATAGACAACGGGGCCTAGCAGGGACCTCGGGAGGTCACGTCTAGTCCAGGCCCCTGCTTAAAGCTACATCATCCCAGCCAAGGCTCTGTCTACCTGGCTTTTGAAAACCTCCAAAGATGGAGAGTCTGCCACCTCTCTGGGTGACCTGTTCCAGCGCTTCACCACCCTCCTGGTGAGAAAATTCTTCCTAATATCTAAACTAAACTCCCCTTCCTGCAACTTGGGTGAAGGCCCTGTCTGCAGCACTTGTGTTTTCTCTCCACCTTCAGCTCACGTGGACCTCAGCATAGCGCAGTCTCAATGCTGGGGACAGCGGCTGTAGAAGCAGAGAAATAACCTGCAGGCTCAAGGGTGCTGGCTATTTGTAAGATCAAGTCAGCAGCCCCCATAGCATGGACTAAGCCTGTAGGGAAACAGTACGTGCACTGCCTGATGCTTGAACATGCAGCCTTTCCTAGTTGAGCTGCTGCCCATTGGTTTCTTGGGAAAACCTGCGACCCATTAATTGGATGCAAGCACAACGAAACATCATTTTATGCAGAAAAGCAAATTAGGCCACTTGTTTCAAAACATGCAGCTTGAGTGCCTGTCTTGTCGAACGCAGAATCCCAATTCGGTAGCTGTATTCAAAAGAACCAGACTGCAATATCCACTAGCGATACCATTTAAATATAGCAAAAGTTAATCTGTTATGCTACGCCTGTAAGCCCCAGAGCAGGAACGAGACTACCATGCTGAGAGGAGAGACATGAAAACGTACAAGCGTTACCATTATTTCTATTGTTAAATACTTGGGAACCGTGGAGATACTAGGGGTAGATAAGGACCTGAACAGGCAAGTCAGATGGATACAAAAGTAGTTCAAAAAGGTTTTTCCCTCCCTTTTAAATTAGGGGAGGGAAACCTTTTGAAGCTCTGCCTGTATTATCAGAGCACGCTGTGTGAATTTAACCTAGTTTAGATACCATCAAATTGAAAAATTGCATTTCCAACTGAAAACTCTGTGCAAGTAATCTTCAGACTTACCTGCACAGGGTTAGTATTTGCTTTGCATTCTCCTCTGCTTCCACGAGGCAAATGTTGGGTTAAAAATAATTTTAAAAAAAATCCATTTTTTCAAGTGAATTTCCCCAATGACTATATGTCACAAGATGCATTTAAGGTGCAGGATTTCCAGGTGCTCAAAATTAGCCTAAATCTGTTCTTGCTCATCAAAATGTCATTGTACATCTCTGCTGGGTTTTGCCCCCTGAACTCAGTTGAGAGCCAATTAACTCCTACTTTGAGCAGGCGTTGGACTAGATGTGACCTCTTGAGGTCCCTTCCAACCTGAATTTTCTAGGATTGCAATTCAAGATGGTGAGTAACTTTGCAAAAGCTCATTTGGATCCACCTTAAAATGTTCCACCCAGGCTACAAATACCCAACCATAGCCCCTCTGCACGGCATGAAACGCAAGGGTTTACAGACTGTAGAGAGCACCCATGCTGGGCTTTGCAGAAACATTAACAGAGTCAAGTGGACGGGCCATCATTTAGCTCCAGGTGAAGGCTGGTCCCTCTGAATTCCCAGTCAAGCTAAGCTTGAAAGGGAAGTCTCCGTCCAAGATGAAAGGCTCTGCAAGGAGAGGTCTGTCAGAAGAGATGCGTTTGCAAAGACCCCGCGTGGAGGCAGCCAACATTTTTATGAACCTAGCAAGAGCACCTCACTGACAAACGTGCAACGCCGTTGGCGCGGTTATGTCTACACCAGGGGCTGTGTTGGGGCTCTTTCAGCGAGGGGTTGTGAATTTTTCGTAGCTGTACTAGACTTCACCCCCATCAGTTCAAGTCGTGCCAAAAAGCCCTGGCTAGAGTTTCAACGACTATTACTTGGGCCACGTTCGATAAACAACAGCATTCCCCTTGTAAATCAATCGCCTAAAGACTATCTGGCCATTGTGATTTCCTTTTCGCTGCACCGCGTGTTTACTATGTGCAATTCCCTCTGCTTGGGCAATGAAAACAGACCAATTCCCTCACATTTGTTAATTTAACAGTTCTGCTCCCCAGGCACTAGCCTAATTCACGGACTGCCGTCAAACACATCATTTCACTTATCTCTATCCTCCCTCAGATTTTCTTAATGTACTGAACTGGAATCTCTGGCACGCAGAGCGTCAGCCTGGATAAATCCTGTAATCTAATCAATCAGCTAACTTGACTGCGAGCAAAAAATAAAAAAAATTAAAAAAGAAATTAAAAAAAAACCCTCTCTCGCTACATATTTCTCTCAAAAATAAATCACCACCTAATGGACTGCTAAGTTCAAGGCAGAGTAAATTACCAGCAGATAATTAAGCATTAATGGCCTTCCATGATCAGAGGTTGCAATTCATAATTAGCGGACTGAGAGACTGCAAGGAGAGACATTTTTTTTCAGAAAATAAATTGAAATATCGAATGCATCTACTTTACACAGGGCATGCAAAACTAATGCTGAACATTAAAAATGAAAACTATATTTGCTTACCCTTTCTACGGAGCAACTTTGAGAATTTCACAGCCAGTTGTATACTTATTTCCATGCGGTGGCTTTATTTAGACTGCAGTACTACTGGACCGTTTCTATGTCAGCACCGAGTATGAACAATGAATGAAAATGCAATTCCAAAGAATGGCTTCAGCAGTTCCTTATAATAAGCCTTGTTATCTTACACTTTCATACCCAGAGTTTGGTCCCTTATGAAAATGAGCTCTTAAGATTGGGGGTGGGGGGGAAATGGTATTCAACATAAAGGCAGTTTTTATGATAGACAAAAGGAAGATCGCTCACTTTCTTAGATGGACTAAACAAATTTGATAGGCCCCCATAAGCAAAAGGCTGATGCAGAATGACTTTGAAGGCGAAGGTGTGTGGGTGGCAAGGCTGAGCAGAGACTCTTCAATGGACAACTTCAGCCTTTATATCCCAAAGGCTGGTTGGACTTGCCGGTCTTAAAAGGTCACGGGTGTCACTAGAGTCTGGCATACAAATGAAAAGTCACCTGTGGGAGAAGAGTCCGACATTACACTAACAGAGTCAAATGTTATACTACCAGAGTCTAGGTGAGGTCGACACTACCAATATTTCCCAAGGCAGCAGCATTGGTTCAGAAATACGTTACATTTGCAGCATTTTTCCTTTACCAAAAGCCCAAGCAGAGACACTCGGCTTATACCAGCTTTCCCCCTTAGGGCTTATTTCATTCGAGAAGCTGATCTCCAGTACTGCAGAAACAGCACGCTTTTGCTAAAGCGTTACAAGTGCTTACATCTTGCTAAAGAGCTCTCTAGAGGAACTACCGGGATCCGCGGAAACGATACGTATGGTGATGCCTTTTTCTCGAACCCCCAGGCCAGAGAGAGAGTTAATTTATCCATAGTGCAACCTATCACTGGGAAGATACAGAACACAGATATTTAATTCTCTATCTTATCCTTTTTGGGATTCAGGCCAAAGACTCTTTAGGCCAGTGGTTTTCAGCCTGTGGTCCACAGCCCCCTGGGGGTTCGCAGACTATGTCTAAGGGGTCCACGAAAAGTGACACACTGACAATTCAAAAGGGTCCAGATTTCCATTCAAAATTTCCAAAGGGGCCCAGACCTCCATTCAGAATTTTTTTAGGGGTCCGCAAATGAAAAAAGGTTGAAAACCTCTGCTTTTAGGCAACAGGTTAGGGAAAGAAAAATAAGCTTTGTGAAACAGAATCTTTATAAAAC
Organism: Gavialis gangeticus; assembly: GCF_001723915.1. Taxonomy (NCBI): domain Eukaryota; kingdom Metazoa; phylum Chordata; order Crocodylia; family Gavialidae; genus Gavialis; species Gavialis gangeticus. The sequence continues at coordinate 14,456,967 of NW_017728997.1, read as the reverse complement.
CTTACTGGAGGAATATCAATATTGGCCCAACTCCTTTAGATCTACCGTGCCCAGAGCTACTGCCTACCGGGTGCAGCCTGTCTTCAAAGAGAATATTTCTGTCCAAAGCTGAGTTTTCAGCAAGGCCAGTTTCTGCTGCAAATGGACTGCTGTGACAAGGCTCTTGCCAGATCTTTGAATGCTCTGGCTGGTTATTTAAGAGGGGGTTGCTGCCCACAATCTTCGCCGGGTAAGAGCAGCATAACTAGGGTAGCACTTTGTAGCCACCGTGCCGATATATGAAAAAGGACCAACCTTTTTTGTAAAGTCCAGCAGATCTCCCAAGAGACTCTGAATTATGCTGTGTATGGCAAGGTAGCATAGGCTGCAGGGGGAAAAAAATGTTATATTTGCTTCAGCATTATCTTTGCATCCACTGGACCATGGATTTATGGAGAAGAAAGAGATGGCATGCAGCCCTGAAAAGAATACCATTTCAATTCAGTAACAAGCACAGGAACTGCAATGAAAAACCAATTCTCATTATCACGGTTGTTTAAAACTTCCTTCTCTACAAACAACCTGAAAGCCTCCCCCCCAAACTTTCCAATTTAAACATAACCTGAGATTTCAAGTTTCCTCCTAAGTAAAATAGGCTTATGTATACATCAGCGCACTACTGCTCTGATTAACTAGCCTTTAAAGGGAACTATCTGCAAAAAAAGAAGTTTAAAAGGGAAATATTACCCATTTTTACTATGCACAATAGTGTGTTCAGCTTGCGTACAGGCATTTAAATGCTAACAACATCCAGAAAGGCAATGCAAAAAGGCAAATACTCTTCTACAGTCAAGAGATCTTTTTTGCTCACCTCTACCTATTTACCCAACATAGATTACTGCATCAATCCGCCGTTTAGAAATGACTCTCTCAGATCACTGTGTATACCAGAGGGATTCAGCTTTCCCTTGTCCATGTGTGATTTATCTCCAGGCTGAAAGACGGACAAGTAATTGGAAACCACACACGCAGTTAAGCAGAACATGTTGCAGAACAGCGCTGAACCCCCCTGAAATTCTCCGGTTACCTTTGCAGCTAAACTCTTCTATATGAAAGTCTGGAATTGTTTTCCAAGTCATCTTTGTCCCGGTTGGGTGTCGTATAAGGAAACAGCTAGACCGGCGTTGTTAAAATTCAGCCTATTGCTTTCATTCTTGATCAGTGCAAAAAAAGACAGGCCACTCCCGAACCCTGCAGAGCCTTGAAATTAATCCAATAAATTCTAGAAATGAGATGAAGGAATCAGTCGTAGCCCGCACCCCTACTGCATACCATGCAACTATATCAAAGGACTTGATGTGCTTATTACAATAACATTGTAAGATCGGTCGCGCTCACGGTTTAGTTTTATAAGGGTAAATCCTAATGCTTTATCATCGTTTTTGCATCGGAGCACTTGACTGCAGCTCTGGAGGGTGGGATTTATTCCAAACTCTGAGCAACCTTGAGTGAGCCGCTTCACTCCCCCATGCTTAGGTATCCCGTTTTTAAAGTGGAGATAACAATATTGCCCTTTTGCGTAAATCACTTTGAGATCTACTGATGAAAACACATCAGATAGCAATCGGTGGCATTTTTCCTGCTTCCCTTTTCAAATGGGTTACTCAGTTCACTGGCGATCACGATGAACTAGAACAAGGCGGCAGGGCTGGAGCTGTACGGTGCTACTACTCTGGTCCTAGTGTGATTCAGAGAAAAAAATATATGTATGACGGCTCTCCTTCGCTTTCCTTCCAACCTCTCCCCTTCTTCACGTAAGTGATGCTCTTGCAGTTCAACTTATCCTGTATCCATTATCGACTCTCTCTTCCCTTCTGCATACAGTCCTAGGAAAAGCTCATTTCATCCCGCTCATATATGGCTCTTTGAATCTACCAAACTACAGCTCATTCAACAGGGCTGAAAGGTTTGAGACACTGCTGAATGCTTAGGATTGTCCTTAGTTCATATAGTTGAAATTCAGCACAATAAAGATCAAAAGCTGCATTTTACAGTTACAGAAATCTGATGTACCTACTCAATCACTTCACCAGTGATTCACAAGCTGTTGTTTGGGGGGGGGGGGGGGGGG
>NW_017728997.1:14404875-14454757 GCF_001723915.1 Gavialis gangeticus | reverse complement strand
GGGGGGGGGGGGGAGGGGGGATTGCAATCTTGCTTCAGTACATTTGAGTATTGTGAATGTAAAAGAAAATACCTTACACTTAAATATCTATTAGGGGAAAAAAAAAGAATTACACTTGTATTGAGTTTTTGCCTGTTGCAGGTTTCAAAACGCAATGGACGTATTTCATTCGGGTTCGCTCATCGCCCAGGCACGTCAAATGCACAATCTTCTAGTGCACGTGCACATGCACACGCCCGCACACACGCAACCACTGAAATGGAAGTTGGCAACCAATAAACCAACATGCACAACAACAGAGACGGGGATCGCTTCAGCCGAGCAGAAACTACTGCCCCTAAGCAAAGCGTCCTGGGATCTTTAAAGCCAACGCAGAGGAAAAATACGACATTTTTCAACAGAATTTTGCATGGATTTCCAGCATGTCAAAAATTAACTCAGCTATATTTCCACACTCATGCATTTCACATGAGGTCACCATTCTGCTAACCGGTGACTATCCGCTATTTAACACAGCTGTTTCTATTAGTTTCTCCTCAGGCTAGAAGGGCAATGTGAGGTTGGTTCCTGGCCCACCCTTGCCTCTCATTTGATATTTACTGTATTTTTTAATTAAAAAGATGTATAGTCCCTTCACGGGCACTAAAAAAAGAGCGATTGTTTAGAAAAATCAATAGAAGCAAGATTGTGGCTCCCTATAGGAAGCTTAATCACTGGCAGCAGATCTGCTGCAATACAGGAAGAATATCGAGCAGGCACTGGTGCTTCTGGCCCACTTAGGGCATCCACGCAGTTATTTTCCATCAAACAGCACCTGGTGTTCAAGAGGCTCTGTTTATGCTCCCCATCTGGGCAGCTTCTGCCTTTTGATGGCAAATGCATAGCAGTTAATGGATGCTGAAGACGTGGAAGATCTTCAATTGTTTGTCTGAGGGACTCTTGACCTTCAGTCCCAGACAGAGAGATCAGGCCGGAAAGAGCCACAAAGCACTCATCACGCAGTTGACGTGTCTAGACCCATCTTGAGGTCTTCAGAGTGTGGCACATCTCCTTACGAGTCCAATTTTACCTTATTCGTGCAGTTCATTGCAAAGCTAGCAGCTAAGCTTGGATGCAGCAAAGTTTGCTCGAATCACCAAAAATCTGTCTCACGTGTTGCAGCTTTCTCTGGAGAGGTGCTATTATAGATGGAGGGATGTCTGCAGGACAAAGTAAGGCTGTGGGGCTGAGTTCTGACATCTGATCTCAGGGTTAGCCTTAAAATTCAATTTGATTTGGATCCAAGATCAGGGAGCTATTTTGGCAGGCGCTCCCTCTACGCTTCTGTTCAGCTGATTAGGTCGTCAGCTTTGTTTATGGTTTTCTCAGACTATTACATCGTTCTGGGATCTCCTGACTCCTGTGCCATCATGAGACAGGACCCTCACGCTCTGGTGGATATACTCCCAAATCTTCCACTAGCACTAGAAATGGAAAGGTAAGCCTCACCTGCAATGTTATAATCAGGTCACCACTTCCTTTAGGCAGGGACTGGGGTCTTGCTTTGCTCTTAACCCTTGGGAGGCAGATCAGAGGGTAGACATCTCTGAGGCAGGACACCCAATGTGGAAGGTGTCCTTGTTGCTTAACTAGTATATGGCAGTAAACTATGAATAACAATAGTAATAGTAAACTAGTATTTGGTAGTAAACTACAAATGTCTACGCAGGTTTTTGCCAAACTAAATAATGATGTTATGGATTTCCATTTCGGTGACCAAACTCAGGTACCTTAAATGGCCTGGTTTTCAGAGGGAGGGTACCCCACGCATACTTTCGAGGTATCCAAACACAGCCACTCAACACCATTAGTCACTCTAATGTTTAATTAGGCTTAAGGCAAGGCAAATATACCCAGGGGCTTGATAATGGGCAATGACTTTAGCAGTACCAAGATTAATACGTTCAGTCTGGACTGAATACTTTTGATTTTGATGATGCCTACATCCACCTAAGGTATTTCAGAGGTCACTGTACTCAACTATCAAGCTTAGATTTAATAGTTTTCATAGACACCAGGGCTGGACGGGACCTCCCAAGATCATCGGGTCCAGCCCCCTCCGCATAGGGCAGGCAATGAGCAGGGGTCAAATGATACCAGCAAGACAGGCATCCAAGTGTAAAGCTTCTTCATAGCATCCCTGGTGCTCTGGTGTCTTGGGGTTTTGTCCTCCTTGGGAGTACCACTCTGGTGCTTGCTTCTGAGCCCAACCTATATACATGACCACCTGGGCTCTCATCTTGACTCGCACCTTAATGTCCATTTGCTATTTAATTCAGAAGATGGAGTGGGGTCTTAGAGCCGAGTACTAACCAAAAGAGGTTTGGAACTGGAGCAGGAAAACTACCTTTGGTTGGTTGAAATTGCACTGTTCAAGAAAGCTGGACTTTGGACATGCTTATAAATAAACCAAAAAGAACTAAAAAAAATACTCGACTCCTACTTCTCCTCCTGCCTAACATAATCTGTAAGACCCTGAATTTTGGCTAGCCACTCCGGGTGAAAAAAGTAACACCACCACTTTTCTGGTGCTTGGCTTCCCTGTTCACCTACATCCTGTAAGAACAAAACCGTAGGTGCAATAATAGCACTACGTTTCAGACTGAGCTGTCTGACAGTGCCAAAAGCTGAGAGTGTTGAGACTGAGAAGAGAAAATTTAATTTGAACCTAAATACATCCCTTGGCCATCAACAGCCATTCCAAGATGTATTTCCCTGGTGTATAAATTCCACCATCAGCTGTATGCACAAATGCACATAAATCTCCTCTCTCACACTTTGTACAGCTGCGGGTTTCTTCAAACAGCTGCAGATAAATGGAGGAAACTCTGAAAGGTTGGCTGGGGCATCTTTCTGATTTTATGTGCCTGCACTGGATGAAGTGAACATATTTAGACCTTTAAGAATTACTGATTGGAGAGGAAAAGAAATGTTACGTGCCAGGGTTGTGGTAGTGTTTTCTTCCAAACTCCACCCACAAAATAAACTCAGCCTTCTTGACATCAAAATGCAACGCCTCTCTAAGATTGCACAGATGTTCAGAATACAAACTTTGCACACAATAGGGCTGTGGTTAGGGTAATAGAAGTTCCAGCTCTACTGAAAAACTTTCCATAACTCAGAGAAATTAAATTTCTCTGAAACTCACTTGATCAACCAAGTAGAAACGGCAATATTTTTAATGTTTGCCAAAGCTATCAGCAGATCGCAAACAAAATGACTCCAGGATTTGCCCAGCCTACGCAAAAAGGTTAAAAAAATAGCAAGTCTAAGAAGCCTTTATGTGAAATGCCCAAAACACGTATGTTATAAGAATGCACAAAATTATAGTGGCTGGTAACTGATGATCCCAGTAAGCACGGTCTATGCAGAATGTTAAAAAGCTTTTGGTTGACTACTTGAATGCCCAAAAGAAATACTGGAGACTGTCATATTCCGGAGGAAATGAAAATGCTAATAGACTCTCACTGCGAGCTATTTCCATAAGAAAATCATAATGAGCTACGCAAACTAGTTCCACCCATCACAATGAGAGAGGAGTCAAGTGCCACACAAAAAATGAGCCGAGGATATATCGATACTAACAAAGCCTTGATGCTTGGCTTGGAATTATTCTAAGTAATGGCTAATAGATGACTTCTTCCACTGTCCCCATGGAAGCCTCCGAAGACCTCTAATGATCTGCAGCATAATTCAAGGCCCCGACCTTTAAATCCATCTTGTTGGTGCATGCGGGTGCGACGCCTGCGACTGCTAAGAAATATCTCACTGCAGGGAAAGCCGCTGTGGTTCTGCACCACATCTCAGTTGGCCCGTCAACGCCAACATTATTTACTGCTAATTTGACTACAAGATGTCTTCCTCTTCTCCTCTCCACATAAATCACTAATGCTCCTGCTGAGCAAATATCTTCCCTTGTTGCAGGGCATGCAGGTCACAGGTGCCAGAGGTGACAAGGTGGTCGTTCTTCCTAGCCGAAGGCCAAGGAACCACATAAAAGGCTCATAAGGTGTGAAAGCTTGCACCAATATTAATTAGACTGGCAAGTCTTTGAGGGCAAGAGGGATTTTTTTTTTGCTCTGTGTTTGTACAGCACCTTGCACAGCAAAGTTATAGTCCACTAACAAAAACTTGCAATACTATTTTCTTCTCCTTCAAATTGCCTTTCCTTTCACTTTGCCTTTAATTAGACATATTTAGAAAGGTGATCCTTGAACACTCTTTACGTATGGTATCTGGAAGTACTGAGGAAACGGACCATTCAGGGCATGCACACACGTATGCTTGCAAGCCTTTCAAAAGCAGGAGTTTCAAAGGGGGCACCATCATTCCTATATGTGAACGAGCTGAGAACAATTTTTTTATTTTTTCTCCAACTATTCCAACTCTGAGGGTGAGTGAAGGAGGGCTAAAAGATGGAGGGGTTTGCTCCATTTGAATCAACTCCTTCGCACACAACAACAGCTAGAGCTTGCCAGCTACTGCCCTTTTTAAATGCTTGCGTGTCCACCCACTCAGGTGCCTGGAATAAGACCAGTCTGGACTTAAAAGAAAAACTACAATGCCCTTTCCAAAAATAACATGCCTTAATACATGCACTTAGTCTGTGGATTAAAGTGATGGGGGTGCCGCTGCCAGCTGTAGGGGAAAACAAGGGATCGGACTAAGCAGTTCGGAGCACGTTCATGTAGATGCTGCAAGGAACAATTTTGCTCTCCTGTGCAGCCGGGGCAGGGACTATGGGCATCCTTTGTGCTTTCTTACTACCATTAGCAGGACGGAAGCAGCTAAATAAACGTGCTAAAGTGCCGCTTTGCACCACGACTCTTGGTCTGGTGGCTTTGGGGTTCATACCATAAAATAAAAAAAATTGAGAGAGGCACTCAGATATAATTAAAATGTGCTATCACCAGATTGGCAGAGAGGTGCCCTGGAGGCAGGAAAGGAGTAGTTCACTGACCGAGATCTACATGAAATCTCTTCCACTCTGAAATCCGTTATATTTGCAGAGGTTTTTATTACAGGAAATCAGGTTTATTCCATATTGACATTTCAAGCTGACACTGAGAATATTCACCCTTATGAATTTTCTGAAAGTCACCCATAAATCACTGTGGCTAGCTAGTACATACCCAGGACGGCTGGTTTACCTGTGTGCGACTGAGCAGAATGGTATGTCCAACCTCTTGAAAAGGCATAAAATGGGATTTGGAGATGTACTGCTCCATCCACCTGGTAGGACTAGCAACTTGGACATCTCTGAACATGTTGGACCTAATCATTTACATTACTACTAATCCACTGGCATCAATAGAGGCGCTCCATAATTTATTTACAATTACAGGAAAGAGAACCTCAGCTCTGAAGGCAGTTTAGTTGGGTGTCATCTGTTATCCACCCATCAGAAGTATTTTCCTACCGTTTGCTCTTCTGAATAACAACAATTCAATATATTGAGGTGCTTCATAAAGGAACAGTAAATACGAATTAGGAATAAATAAGGTCCTGGAACTGTTAGGTCATTTTGAATATAAGCGTTCACCATAACTACTAAGGGACCCCAGAGCAGTTACACAGTGTGTCATGCAGGTCCCTTCCGACCCTACCAACTGTGAAACTATGCAGATTCACACCAGGTTGGTAAATGCATTGCAGACCAGCTAAAAATCACAGGCGGGGTCATGCACACAAAAACTGTTAAGTGCAATTTGCTCTCTGTATCCCTTTGGTGGTTCACGGAAGGATACCCAAAAGGCGCATCTACATGAGATGCTTACGGCACATTGCAGTAGCGTGTCATGGCAAAAACTGTGCTAATAGCACAGTATTAGGCTAATGCGCAGTAAAATAACCATGTGCCAGTGCTACTCTAGGTACCGAGCATTTCGTTAGGACTTTATTCAGGAAGTACTAAACTAAACATGCAGTATCTAAGGCACATTAATGAACGTGTAGATGCGCCCAAAGAACAGCTAAAATGTTCACCCTCCAAAGAGCACATGTAGTCTCAGCTGCTCTACCCACATGCAGCTGAATCTCACCTAGAAGTACCAGAGTACATAGAATGGCTGGTTTCTGTGGACTTGGACCAAAAGCAAACCCATCGCTTGGATACCTGAACCTCCCCCCCCACCACACCCCCATCCTGCTGTATATCCGTTGCTTGAGCCACTTTAACGTCTTAGCCAGCTCTGAAAGCTTTCACCTGCAGAATGAAAGACACGGAGACTCCTTGATGAGGTGAGGTATTTCAAAATGACTTGTGTTTCTTGCTCCTTATGTGACGGGCTATATCCAGACTTAAAAACAGTTCTGGAAATTTGGGACTCCGATGAGACTAAAAATGTTACAATACCCCAAACGTTTGCTTGCCTGTTGCACTGCAGTGTGGAAGCTAAGGAACCACATATGAATCAATTGGAAATATTGTTAAACCCACAATCACAATCTGAATTTAGGATCCGACCACCAAGAACGGGGATGGAAAAAATATTTTGATGAGGATAAGTAAGCATGGAAATCAGTGCATTTAAGAAGATGTGCAGATTTTTTTTTCTGTGAGAGATGATCACTATGAATAACATTAATTCTGTTTGAAGATAAGGGGCAAATATACTTCAGTAGGAGAGGCGTCAGGATTTCTGAATCCCTAGGGATGAGACTCATAATGTTTTAATTGAGTCCCCCACTAATCTTCAAGCATCAAGTCTATCCAATTCACTTGAGGATAGGAGATGTATTTGAACGCTAAATATTGGAATTTTTTTTTAATAGTACCCTTGGCTGGAAAGCAGAGTGGTGCTCTATTCATTTATCCTGGCAAGGATTGCTGCCACATCCTGAAGGCTACAGAAAACCAAGTTTCGCCAAGTCAAACAACATTTATTTTCTTCTTCTGTCCTGAAAAACTGTTAGTGGAGATTTGGAGACTACTGTCCTTGACAGCTTCGCCCAGTGGCAACATATTTAATGGTTCCCAAACAGCTTGGAACAACTTCAAATAGATCCAAAAAGCAACTTAGGTGCATGAGAAGTTTCTGCCCGAGAAGACTGTGTGTTTCTGAAGTCAGTGGTGTACCCGAATCATAACTCCAAGCAAAAGTATGCTTCTTGGATGTTTTAGGCTCGGCACAGGAAAAAGGAAAGTGTTGGACTTGGTGAAGCTTGGCCTGGTCCAATAATTATTTGCTTTGGGTTGGTGATGGGCAGAGAACCATGTATAGAAGCAAGCATACAGCTTGTATGCATTCTGCTGTCAAAATTATTTGAAAGAGCTAGCTGCAAAGACAAAAGGGCATTCTTGGAGCACGCATATAAACTTTTTATTGCAAACAGGCAACTGGACTGTAAAGCCATAGGTGGTGTAGGGAACTTTGTGCATCTAAGTGCTATTAGTCCTACCATGCTAGTACCCGGCGCTCTGGATGAGAGGGACAAATTCCTCCTAAGCAATCACATAAATGTAGGCAAAAGAAGGACCTGCATTTGATGCAGAGCCCCATGCGCGACACACTGACCAGAGGATTACTGTAACAGCGCTCCTGCCCACAGCGTATTCGCGTTAAGGCTGAGAAGCCCTGAACTGCTGCGAGCACTACATTCACCCCAATTTCACAGCACTTACGGGCGTGGTGCAAAGTCAACAGTACCAATTACTGCAGTGCGCGACTCCAAGAGTTCAGCTGTGCAATTTGGAGGTGATTGCTGCAGACCAGGTGCAGCGTGTGCAAAAGAGGCGGCAGATATCCTGGATATAAATAAGGTTTCAAGAGCCAGTTAAATGGCTCCTTTAAGGGAAACAATTCATTCAACGCAGAATATGATTTAACTCCCAACACATCACGCAGCTGGTATCCGGCATTACATTCGCCTGACATAGTAGACTGCAGCACTATATTCATCAAAGATATTGCCCTAAGTATTGATACAGGTGGCATCACTATAGAGCTGAGACTCCATTGATGCCAACTTTACTAAACTAATATAAGCTGTCCCTAGAAACTCAGGAGAGTGAATTAAGCCCCGCTTAGCTAAATAAAGGGCGGATTTGCTGTTTCCCTCTCCTAGGTCCTTCAGGTCCACAGATCTGTTTAAAGTGCTTCAGAGAAAAAGCTTCAAGGAATCTGCTCTCCAGGCATCCCTGATTTCTGGTTCGGTTACATCCTTCTCTGCAAACCTCGCTGCTTGTTGTCACCACAGTGGCATCCACGGGTGCTCAGCAGCTGTTTGAATGCAATATCGCCCTCTTATTCCTCTCTCCCCCTTCACTTCTGCACAAGCATCAAAGCTGCAGTGATCACCATGGAAACTAGTCTGAGAATTTAAAAAAATAAAAAATAAATCAACATTTTTAGTCCAAAGCTAGTATTCTGCCACCCACTGGGTACTCTGGTTAGACAGCCTTGAAGTACACAGTGACAGTGCTTAGTGCAAGCAAATCAGCTAAATCATTACAGCAGGCTGCATTCAGATTCAAGTATACACACAGAAATATATACCCCGTCACAATTCTCCTGTCTTCATTTGGCAGCATTTTCACTTAGCGCCGAGATGCTATTTGTGGAAATCCCGGTTAATGCATGCCGCCTCTGTGTTACCTCGAAAACATAAAAGATAGCTCATGTTTGTATGCAAGTTTAATAAGCAATGTATTCATGCAGTATACATTATTTCACACACTGAAAAAGGCTTACTTATTGCCAGAGAACAGAGATGGCTACCTAAGGAAAATATACTCATACAATACTAGAGGGAGCTGGAGGGTTGGTTTTTATCTTTGGCCATGCTAGTAACTTCGTTTCCTTCTGTAAGGCATGATACACACACAAGAGGATCTGGGATTTCATATCCATGATGATTAGCTACTGGCTAACGATCACCAATATCCAATTTCATGTTCGGCAGATCTCCACCGTGACCCAGACCTGCAACTACCACCTGGTTTTTACTGTGGCCTTCAGAACTAAAAGGACAGTCTATAAAAAGGGAAAAAGCTGATAAAAAGTAGGAAAAGGAAGAAGACCAGGCAGACGTGACAGCTGAGTGCAGTCCTCAAGAAACAGAGACATGCTGTGAAAAATGTGTTCTCAGACAGAACTTAAATCATAAAAGATTATTAGAACGGCCTCGACTCTCTGACGTGTGCACATCACTTCCAAAAGATGGATGAAATTGTAATTAAGGCATGCACAAAAAAAACTCAACCAAGGGAAAAAAAACCCCCATCCATAAATCCCTGAATCCTATGGGATCATGGTAGGTTTTATGGCGGTTTTTAAGAGACTTTTTTTTTCAGACCTACTGCAGTATTATGTAAATGCTCTCTATCAAAATCTTTAAAAAAAACAGGGAAAAGGTATGCAGACTTGATTTGTTCACTATTGTTACATGTTCTAGCACCACACAATTTGAAATACATTTTTAATCAAGCAAACTGCTGAGACTCTGCAATTTTGGTCTGGCATTTGTCTAGTTCATCTTATATTGTTGAAAGTGATTGGATATTTGTTTCCTGCATGACTCATTTTTATTTTATTTTCATACGAGTTTCTCTCTCTCTCTCTCTTTTACACACACACACACACACTTTAAACTGACACTTGAGAAATTAATTAAATTTAGTATTTTTATCAGGCACAAATCGTGCAAGAGAATAATTTCAAGTAGTAGATAATTACATCAATGAAATATTTATGGAAACTCATTACAGCAAATACTCAGTTTTATCCCAGGATTTTTGCATTTTATGTAACCAACCAAGAAATCAAGTCTCAGTTTTATATAGCACTCCAGTTTAACACTACCCATTTAGGAATTTAAAGAACTGTAATGCAGCTAACTCTTGTTCAAACCCATCCATGCCCCCATGCAAGACAACCTGTCAGTCTTTCACCTGGGATGATGCCTTCTCTGCAGCTCTGAATAATACTAGAGTAGTTGTCATCCCTTTGGAGAAAGATTTTGATACTGATATAGGTACTGACGTGACAGTGGAGTGGTGAACAATGGCACGACTGAGCTGGAGACTACTCCAGCCTCTGTGGTATGGATCAAAATATTCATTTGGGTTCTGCCTCAGCATATTAAATAAGACAGGGAACAAACAGATATTTTTACTTGTTTATATCTATATTGTATATCTAGATCTATCGATAGATATACAACATATATATCTCTATATATAGAAACAAGTAAAAATATTTGTTTCTGTTTGTTACCTACCTTATTGTATATCTATATATTGTATATCTATACAATATATGATATTATATATTGTATACACTCGGTGTGTGTATATATATACACACACACACTGTATATGCAGTGTGTGTGTGTGTGTGTGTGTGTGTGTGTGTGTGTGTGTGTGTGTGTGTGTGTGTGTGTGTGTGTGTGTGTGTGTGTTTATAGATGTTAGGGTCGGAAGGGACCTCCATAGATCATGGAGTCTGATCCCTTGCATGGACAGGAAAGAGTACTGGGTTCAGATGACCCCAGCCAGGTGCTCATCCAACCTCCTCTTGAAGACCCCCAGGCTAGGGGAGAGCACCACCTCCCTTGGGAACCCATTCCAGATTTTGGCCACTCTAACTGTGAGGAAGTTCCTCCTAATGTCCAGTCTAAATCTGCTCTCTGCTAGCTTATGGCCATTATTTCTTGCGACCCCCGGGGGCGCCTTGGTGAGTAGAGCCTCACCAATTCCCTTCTGCACCCCCATGATGAATTTATAGGCAGCCACAAGGTCGCCTCTCAACCTTCTCTTGCAGAGGCTGAAGAGGTCCAGGTGCCCTAGTCTCTCCTCGTAGGGCTTGGCTTGCAAGCCCTTAACCATACGAGTGGCCCTTCTCTGGACCCTCTCCAGGTTATCCATATCCCTTGTGAAGTGTGGTGCCCAAAACTGCACGCAGTACTCCAACTGTGGTCTGGCCAGCACCCGATAGAGAGGAAGTATCACCTCCTTGGTTCTTTGTCATGCATCTGCTGATGCACAATAAAGTGCAGTTAGCTTTGCTGATGACTTCGTCACACTGACGACTCACGTTCATCTTGGAGTCCACTAGGACTCCGAGATCCCTTTCTGCTTCCGTTTTACCGAGCAGGTCATTTCCTAGGTGGTAGGTGTGCTGGACATTTTTCCTCCGTAGGTGCAGCACTTTGCACTTCTCCTTGTTAAATCGCATCCTATTGTTTTCTGCCCATTTGTCCAACCTGTCCAGGTCTGCCTGCAGTTGTTCCCTACCCTCCGGTGTGTCCACTTCTCCCCACAGTTTTGTATCATCCGCCAACTTGGACAGAGTACACTTCACTCCCTCGTCCAAGTCACTGATGAAGACATTGAAGAGTATCGGTCCAAGGACCGAGCCCTGTGGGACCCCACTACCCACGTCCTTCCAGGTCGATACCGACCCATCCACCACCACTTGCTGGGTACGACCCTCTAGCCAATTTGCCACCCACCGGACTGTGTAATCATCCAAGTCACAGCCTCTTAACTTGTTCACCAGTATGGGGTGGGATACCGTATCGAAGGCCTTCCTGAAGTCTAAGTAAATGATATCAACCCCTACTCCTGCATCCAGGTGTTTTGTAACCTGGTCATAAAAAGAGACTAGATTAGTCAGGCATGATCTGCCTGCTATGAACCTTTGCTGGTTTCCCCTCAGCATAATTTTTCCTGCTGGGCTCTCACATATATGAGCCTTAATAATCTTTTCAAAGACTTTGCCAAAGAGGGAGGTGAGACTGACTGGCCTGTAGTTGCCTGGATCCTCCTTCCTCCCCTTCTTGAAAATAGGAACCACACTGGCCCTTTTCCAGTCCTCCGGGACCTGTCCTGTTCGCCATGAGTCCTCAAATATTCTTGCCAGTGGCTATGCAATGATATCAGCCAGTGCCTTCAGTACCCTCGGATGGAGCTCGTCCGGGCCTGCCGACTTAAAGACATCTAGTCCTTCCAAATGACTCTGCAACATCTCAGGGTCAGCGCTTGGTAGTCTGGCGCCCAGCTGTTGTCTCTCTACAATCCCGTTGTGAGACTTGTCTTGCCCGTTGTTTAGGAAGACTGAGGCAACGAGCTCATTGAGGATTTCAGCCTTGTCGTCCCTGTCTGTCACCAATTGCTTTTGCCCATTCAGTAGTGGTCCTATACTGCCCTGGGCCTTCCTTTTAGTCCCTATATAACTGAAAAACAATTTTTTGTTATCCTTAACTTGGGATACCATCCTCAGCTCCATGGTAGCTTTGGCTTTTCTAACTGCCTCCCTACAACTGTGAGCTGAGGAGGCATACTCCTCTTTAGTAATCTCTCCCTATTTCCACTGCTTATATGCCCCCCTTTTTGCCCTGAGGCTGCTCTGGATTTCTCTGGTCAGCCAAGGAAGCCTCTTGGCCCCTTTCCCCCCACATCAGGATTGTCTCCCTCTGTGCCCGAAGGACCTTTTCCTTAAGGCACAGCCACCCTTTCTGGGCTCCCATCTTGCCAAATCTCCTACTCTACAGTGTGTCATTAACTAAATGCCTGAGCTCACTGAAGTCAGCCCTCCTGACGTCTAGCACTTCCACCCTACTAGTTACCTTACCCACTCTACACCTTATGATGAATTCTATTATATATTACATATATATAGTTTATATCTATATAGATCCATGTTTCATCAAGGATATGTAGTGCTAGTACTAACTTGATGATCCAGACTGCTAATTTATATACAGTATGTATGCGGGCGTGCATGTATGCGTGCGTGCATGTATCAAAAGTATGTAAGTTAGCCATTTGGACCATCATGTTAGTACTAGATGCAAAAAGGATTTTGGCTTTGGTTTCTCACCCATATGTTGGCCACTCTCCAAGTCAACAATGGAAACGCCCATCAAAATCATATCCTTGATGTAACATGGATGTACAGTCTGGGCAACCCTGGATATTGCCTTGCAAGACAACCCATAGCACTCCACAGGGTTGTTCCAGCTCAGAAAAAAGGACCTTAGCACTCTTAAACTTGGCCTGTGAATGTTTGTGAATGAATTATCCAGAATCACATGAGATTTACTAGCTGGGGCACTCAGGAAAGTTTATCATTCCCTTTGGGAGTTTCAGATGCATTTTTTGTGCCGTCTCCTGTGCTGATTGTCTGCACAAACACCTGAAAACCAGCTGAAGTTATTCTCCTTCGCAGGCATCCTGAAACAGCTCTTCTGTCATCTAGTTTACAAAATCCTTGGCAATGGTTAGGCCAGTGGTTCTTAACCTTTTTAGACTCAGGGCAGGCCTTGCCAGACTCCAGCAGCCCTTCCATAACTTTTGTGAATTGACTGGCACCTCATTTGAAGAACTACAGTATTTATTACAGTACTTACCTCCCTGCAGAGGGGCAAGAGAGCATCCCAGCAGGGAGAGCCTGGGCCTGCCCTGATCTGCTTCTCTCCACACATCTGGAGCCTGATCCTGCCTTTATCTGCTTATCTCCTCACACCTCCTTCATCTCCTCGCACTCCCTGGGACACCCTTCAAAGGATTTTGCAGCACGACCTGGCACCCTAGTTGAAAATCACTGAGTTCATCCACTCTCTCTCATGCTGACCCATTTGATAGCATGGCTTCTTTCCATTCTCTATACAGCAAATGTTAAGCCCTTAACCCCATTTGTCCCTGGCTCCTCAGAGGGAAGAGGTGAAGAAGCGTTGCCAGAGTTCGCAGTCACGCAGGTTGGAAGACAAAGGTACTGTGCCAAATGGCACCCGCTGAAGTTAAGCTGTACACGTGAAACACCGGATGAACAATATAACTATAATACTTCTGTTATTACCATTTCTGGCTTAGCCTCATGATTGAAAGTAATGATTTTCAGGTCTAAACAGAGAACAAGCTCATCCCTACATATTCACAGGTATACTGGTAGATTAGAGAACGACTCATGTGCGAACCATTGGGAGGCCGTCATTATGGAAAGGCAGGTCTTCATAGCACCAGGTGTGGCTATTTCCTACAGACTGTGGTCTGTGTTCATTCCTTTTGGGAACAGAGAAGTGATACCCCATAAAACCAGGGGGAGGATACGTTCTTGCACTTGCTATAGATGTATAAAAAGTATGGGACTGTAGAAGCACAGGGTTAAGCACATGGGCAAGGTCAAAGTCATCGCCATCCACATGAGTGGAAGACAGTGGGGGCTGAGGAAGTGAAATCTATTCCAGTTACCATCAACACCCATGCCCACCTCATCTATGGGGCCATGGCAGCCAGGAAAAGCAGTTTTGTGGATGCAGTCAAGGCCACATCCCCAAGGCAAACCCCGAGCCTGCACCTCATCCCACAGGGTTGAGGCTGGCACAGGTATTCTCTCAATGGGAGGCCATGGATGCCCAACGTGTGGCAGGTTAACATAAATCCCCCGCAACATGCCCACTGAAAGATGCCATGAGCTAGCATTGCATGGTACAAATGAATGCCACCTAGTAGAGCTGCATTTTCCCATTAGCATGCAAATCACACAGCAGAGAGCAAGGACGCAATCATCCTTAGTGCAGACATGCTATTGTCCCTTCTGCCCTGGTTATCTGACAATCCTTTAAATGGGACACAAAGTGCTCACCCTGCCAGTCACCACTGGCTTCTCACACGGCCCTAAAAAGGGGCCATCTACTTGGCAGACACTGAATTGCAAAGGACAATTTGTCTGAAAGCAAAGGACAATAACCCAAGTCGCTGCAGTGGATACAACAAATGCCAAGGTGAGTGTGTGCCTGTGCCTGTGTGTGTGTAAGGGGGTCGGGGCAAGGAGTTAGCTGCAAACACAGACTGGGCCAGCTTTCAAAACACCCCATAACACGGGCTCCGCAGAGCTCAGCTTGCATCATTTTTGTCCCTTTTAATTAGATAAATTCGGAACCGCATGGAAGAAAACTTGGCACAAGGGCAGAAGCCAAGATGATTAGGTCACAAATTCCCTGACTTCCCACCACACCCATGAGACAATACCAGCATTACAGATACAAGCAGCTAAATGAGAGTGCAATAGGGAAAGTGGAATTGCAGCTAACCCATACAAACACCCCGGGTGAAGGGGAAAGTAATGCAGCGTGGTGGCGGCCTTAAACAGCTGGGTTTTGTGCTACAGCAAGAACACACACAGTAAGGACTGGGCCACGAACAACTATTTTTGACGATGTGTGTTCGGTAGCAGGTATCATGGAGCTCACTTACACACACAGTATATCCTGGCGGGCTTTCATACAGCCACCCTTTCCCCCACTCTGTATATCCTTTAGTTAATACTGACCTTTTTTTGTCATCTTCCATATAAAACAAAGAATGGATCCGGCACAATATATTCAGGGCTCTCAAATGTATTCACGAGTCTCCATCATTCTAAATCTCAGCCTTTCCAATGCTGTTAGATCTTGTTTAGAGCACAAACAGAGCTTCCCCCCTCCTGTCCATTCTGGCCTGTTCTGCCACACACCCTTCCCCTGGTCACTGCCAGAAGTTTTGCTTCTGTAACATCCTGTTCAGAGACCTCAAAAAATAAAAATACCCACAAATGATCTGGGTCTCTGCGAAAAAACACATATATGCATATGTATACACGCACGCACACACATGCACATACACACACATATGTATGCGCATGTAGGTGCGTGTACATACACACATACATGTATGTGCGTGTACATACACATATTACATTTGTGTGTGTGTGCGTGTGTAAATAAATAAAACACACCTATACACATACACACGCGTATATTAATACATCCATCTGGACTCCATTCCAGTCCTATAGAAGTGAATGGTTCTGAATACAGCTGGAAGGAGGAATCTCTCTGATATCAGGAATCATTTCAAATGCTCTCACTGTATGCAGAGTATATCCCATTTACAAGGACAGAGCTCCACAATAAGACTTATGTAAAAATGAAGGTAGCATAGGATTCGGGAGGGCAGAAAGAGATCTCATACGAATTTTGGGAGATGGCAAATGTCTACATGTATTAAAACACATAGGCACAGACCTGATAGGAAATTATGGTAATGCTTCACTTAAATTGCATACTCAAAGTGCTGCAGACATTAACTAATTAACCCTCCTCACCCACAGGAGGAAGCAAGAATCATTCAGAGAGGGAACGAGGTGAGATCCTCAGCTGTGGATGGGACTGAGCATATGCAAAGAGCTCCTGAGACCGGCCAGCACACCTGTCCTTGGGCTCACAAGGATCCCTGCCGGAGTTCGCTGCCTCACCTGGATGGATCCCGGCCGAGATGGACAGAGCTCGGTTACTGTTGGTACCCAGCTAAATGCAATGCAAGTTGCAAGCCAGGCCTTAACAACTCCCCGCCCTCCCACTCTCAATAGCCAGCATGTTGAAAAACCATCCGGGAATGAGGTGTTAATCACACGCGCGCGCACACACTGCACCACTGCAAATCAATTTGTGCTCTGAACAGACAGCCAAGAGAGGTGGTTTCCCTAGCAACAACCACCACTTCTGCACTGATGCTTTCCTACCACTTCTTTCCCCTCGAATCCAGATTCTCTCTCACTGGAGCAGCTCTTGCTTTGGTTTGATCAAAGAATCGAATGCCCCGGGCACTTTTTTCCCTCCAGTAGCCCACGGGGCTTGGCCACATGCTGCATCGTCTGCCTGCGGTGCCTTTTACAGGGCTGTCGGATGATCGTCTCAGGAGGCATCACGTGGGATAGACCAAACCAAGACAGGGGCTAGGGGCAGGGAGCCTGGGGGGCCACACCTGACTTCCACCCCTGCCTTGAGCTCTACAGCACTCGCTGCATTCACAGAGAGAAAAGGATGTACCTTAGGCTTTACACCTGGCCATTTCCCCTGCTCTCAACAGAGATGCTACGTCTCTGCCCCACCAGAGTGCCAATGGGATCAGCTGGCAGATGAGGCTCTTTGGGTAGATACGGCATCTTTTATTAGACCCACTAAATCGTTGGAAAAATTCTTCTTAGCAAGCTTTTCAGACACAAACGCCCTTTGTCAGGCTGAGATGGGATAAGCTGGCAGACAAGGTTTTTTGGGTAGAAGCGATATCCTTTATTAGACCAGCTAAATAGTTAGAAAGTCACTGTTGAGTTTGACTTTGGTCTTCTTCGTGTTGGGAAGTTTCCATTTCAAATAGCAAAATTCGGTATCTTCTATGTTTTGGGGGTGTTCGTGGTAGCTGTGTTGGTCGCAGGACATAGGCAGACCGGGTTCTTTAGTCTATCTATTATTTAGTGGGTCTAATAAAAGAGATGTCATTTACCCAAAGAACCTGGTCTGCCTATGTCCCGAGGCCATCACGACTACAACCAACACCCCCGATGGGATCAGCCGATGCTTGTAAAGCGCTTGGAGATCCCAGCAAAGCAGGAGGCACGCGTGCAAAACACTTGCAGAGGGAAAAAGCTCCTGAAACAGCTGCTTCCCTTGGTACCCCGAGGGTGATCCCCTCTCCCCATGCATGTGAAATTCATAACTCCCGCAACCCATTTGTGAAGACAAGGAGGGAGCCCGGGTATCCTGGCCAACAGTGCCTTTTCACAGCAAACCAGAGGCCCACCATCCAAGGGCTGTGCACGAATGAACAATTGCTGACAAGGTGACAGCTGTTATGTTTGCCGACAGCTACTCCACCAACTGCTGTCTGATTCATGGCCTTTTAGAAAGTGCTTCAGAGTACCTTGGATATAGAAAAAGCACCATTAAAAATGTTCTGTTCTCATTGCAGGGCTGCCAAAAGATTAATCAAAAACTTGGCTACCTTCAAGGAGCAGTACATCTGCTAGTCTGGGATTTTTTTATTTTTTTTTTTTAAAGCACGCCTATAGCTAAACCCCTAATTACTTTCAGAAAAGGTAGGTGTTAGCAAACAGCTGAAGTTCATAGCTTTGGGAGATAGTAATTAAGAAAGCCAAAGCTCTCAGAGGAAGTATTTTTTCCCCACTTTCATTTGGACTCAAGGTGCTATTTGTTTTAACAGGTCATGTCAGGCTACATGCAGAGAAACATAGGGCGCATGTTGCGTTAGCCATGAAATTTTGGAATTGCAACAAAAAATATAAATTATAAAAACCCCAGTGTTTTCTCAAAAAATACATACATTCTGTTTTCCATGGCTGAGACTAGTTAACAAAGTAGGTGGATTAGACAGGAATGCAGTAGAGTGATCCAGCACAAAACATCAGTAGGAGGGGGGAAAAAAATAACCCCAAACCGCAAAAACTAAACTATCAATTTACAAAGGAAAAAACAAACAAACCACCCAATAAAAACCGGGTGGACGAGACTGAGAGAAAGATGCTCTTCTATCCGCATTAAAAAATTTGTATGACGCCAACATCTTCTAGCACCTCCATATTTTGGACCAGGGGCTCGTTGTGGGCAGTTGTGTTGGCATCCGTGTGAAAAGCTGCCTTTGCTGGTCAAGTCATAAGCTGAGCAGGTCTGAAGGGTTAGACGGAGTCAGGATATATAAGCTGTTAAAGGGTTTTACTGTTTAAAATTCGCCAGATGTCCTTTCTGCACTGAGAGAACCGCGACAGCTCCGCCGTGGCCAACGGAGTATGGAAGACCCATTCTCGTGGAGTGACTGAGCGTGACATACTTCGGGGCAGTGAAATGAGCAGGACTTCCCCGTAGTTTCTGCTTCCAGCCCATGCAGGGATCTGTGCAACCGGTGAGAGCCTGGACACTTTCTTGTGCTCTCGATGCTCCCCCACGGTGGAGAAGGAAACAGTCCAGCTGAAAAGCATGGGAGGAAAGAACCAGGCCAGGGATGGAAAGGGACTCAACTGGAATAATGAGCTTAGGAGACTTGCAGGAAAAGGAGGAGGAGTCATGGGGCTGCTTGGCCAGGGAGATTTGGGCTGGCTGGGAAAGAAATGTGTAGGGGAGTCCAGAACTGGAACTAGAGGGGCTTGAATACTTGAGTGCTAAATCAACATCCGTTGATTGATGTTGACTGGAAAGCTGGTTGAAACCATTCATGCTGCATCTCACCTACTGCCTTACGAAGATCTGTTTAATCTACCCAAGGCCCGCCTTTCCTCGCAACGCCCCTCATGGAGCAACCTCCCGGATCAGGACTTGTCTGCAGATACCCTTTGGATCAAGGAATGGGAAACATAGGAAGTCACAAATAAGCTCCTTGTGACAAACCCCACTCAAGTTGCTGGCATTGAATGAACATGGCAAGAGTGGCCTCTGCTAAACAGGATCAAGGCAGGCCAAGGCCCATGAGCAGCCAACCTCCACCATAGGGGCCTCAGTGCTAACCCATTGTGCTCTTATGGAGAGATGCAAAAACAAATGTCACACCATACTGAGGATTGTCCCCCTACCAACTATGAGGAGGGTTAATAATAACTAATAACTTAATAGTTAATAACGTTGAACCCAGTTAGCAAAAAGGCTATTGCTTGGCTCTGCAGATCTGCATTTGTTAAATAAAATGAATAACTAGAGTGCTGGAGGGGACTGAGCTGCATTTCCTGGACAGGTTAGGGACAAGGGATGGGCCAAGAGAAAGAGCTGAAGAAGTGAAAGTGGAAAATATATGTAATAAGCACAAGCAGCCTTTTACATTCGGAGCATCTGGCCACAAGTCCTCACTTCTTTTTTCCCTAACCTTTGTACAACCTGGTTTCCAGAATTTGAAGCATCATTTTTCCCTTGGCTCCAACTTCCAGACAGAAGATACTCCTTATGGCTAAGTACAGGCAGTCAAACAGCCCGAGGCTGAATTGATTCAATCTTCACAGGTTAATCTAAGCTGCATATACCGAACGAATAAGCAAATGAAAAAACATTCACTTCTGATTCCTAATATATTAATATGCATCTATTAAACATAAATAGAGATACACACACAAACAACATACAAACTTTATACACTGTATTTTTTTCATACAGACAATGCGTCTCATTGTGTTTTATTTTATTTTATTTATTTATTTTTTTTTTAAGTGAAGACACATGATGGCACACAGGAAAATTCACTGTGGGCAAAAAACGATTGAAGTACAAATCATGGACTCCATATCTAATGGAGGAAGGGAGGGAAGTTATTAATTTAAAGACTGGAATCAATGTTCATTCTACTGCGATATTCAATATGAGAGCGCCAATATTTGCATTCCTTTAAGATTTAATTCCATCTAAGGTTATTCATTATTAACTACCACATTCATTATCATTTGTATTTGTTTTCGCTGCTCAATATATAACCAAGATAAAAAACATGGGCCATGGTGCAGTCAGATGGCTTGCCTGATTGAAACTGAAACCTAGCTTGGTATGCCGCCTGTATAAAAAAAGAGCCCAATTCTTCGCAATTATCTTCATGAAAATCAGGAACAACTCTCACAGGGATCCGCAGCTCATATAAAGTGATGCTGGACTCATTTGAGTCCCGTCTTTTGTTTTGGGGTTTTGTTGTTCTCCCGCCCTGGCGGGGGGTCGGGCTAGAAGATCTACTAGGTCCCTTCCGACCCTAAATCTATGAAACTATGATGCTGTCCCACTGAGCTAAAGAAAACAGTACCAGCTTATACCACCCAAGGTCTCAAACTGCTGAAATTAAACTAGTATAAAACTGAGTGGAGATCAAATTCAGGCCATCAAACCCTAATTTACATGAGAGTCAAATGTCCCATTTGGATCCAAAGGTTTTCCTTTTTTCCCCCCGAGAAGCACTTGTAACGGGGTAAGAGAAGCCGATTTTTACAAAAAGGGATCCAACAAGAGAAGAGATTAAGTTATGCGTTACATTTTTTAAAAAGCTAGTGTATACTAACACACGCACACAAGCCTTCCTTTTGATTTACACCTCTGCTTCAATCTGAGTTTGGATTTATCACCGGGGGGCGAGAGGGGAAAGGGAGATTCACTCTGCATTTTACATTGAAGAGCCTCACTTAATATTGCTCGACTGGAAACCTCAC
Organism: Gavialis gangeticus; assembly: GCF_001723915.1. Lineage (NCBI taxonomy): Eukaryota > Metazoa > Chordata > Crocodylia > Gavialidae > Gavialis > Gavialis gangeticus. Next base: position 14,433,773 of record NW_017728997.1, on the reverse strand, counting down.
AGTTTAATTTAATTAGAGCTGAAGTAGGTATGCATGAATATAGACAATTTAGTACCTGAGAAAGTGACTGATCATTCTGTTTGGGAATCGCATGCAAGATTTATCATCCATGTGCCCTCATTCCTTATGTACCGCAATTGTGGTTTGAATGCGAAGAGGAAAGCTCTCAGTGAACTTGAGTTCTTCCATACAGAAAGATGGATACATTTCGTTAATCTTTAGGGGTCTATAAACCCACCCAGAAATTAGATGCTGTGTTAAAAGTTGAAGCAGTTGTGCGCACAGAGAAACTACAGCAACCGACTTCTACTCTAGTTATTGGCTATTTGGAAGCCTGGAATATTTTCAGATAAGCTGGGGTTTAAGGGATCAATTCAGATCCCAGAGAAATCAATGAAAACTGTGAAAATGAATGCAGTAATAGCTGAATTGGGCCCTTCCTTTCCAAAAATAAGTTCCCTTATCTTCTCAACTGAACTACAGTTCTCCGACTGGCTAAAATCTAGCAGAGCATGCATTTTAAATAGGTGCTTCGCTGCAATGCATAGGGAATTAACATTTGTATAATATTTATTAATTATCACCCCCTCCTCCAGAGCAGATGCCCCTACAGATGCTTCGCTGAAATGCATAAAGTATTAACATTTGTATTATCACCATCTACTCCAGAGCAGATACACCTATAGATGCTTCTCTGTAATGTATAAGGTATTAACGTTTGTATAATAGTTATAAATTATCACTACCTCCTCCAGAGCAGATACAGCTAACGATTACACGGGTATTTCCTGAACAAGGAATCTGAAGTAAGAGCTAGAGGAATCTCTGTAGCAAACCTAATCCTTGTTGTTCACAAGTCAACCTACAATGAGACAGTTTCCCAGCCAGACAAATCTGGGTTTAACCCCTGTGGGGGTGAAGATCTACTCCTGCTCACTATATTAAAGAAAGCCATCTCTGCTACCTGACATTGCCACGCTGGGCATCTAGCTGTAGAAGACAACTTTCAAACTAGACCTTCAAGTTCAGCCCAATGCAGAAGTAGCTCTTGAAATGAAGGGGTTAATGAGACATTTCAGGCAGGGCAGCATACCTAAGTTGAATCCTCATCTCAGCTATCCATTTCCAACACAGGGGAGGTTTGGGGTTTGCTTTGTAATCGATGTAGGAGATGCAAATGCATCCGTGGTTAATTCAAGGCAAGGGTTTCTGGCTGCCAACTCTTTTGTGGCCTTATGTCCAGCTAAGAAATACGACCTGCCCATAATACCCAGAAAGACTGGTAGCTCTCTCCAGCATGCCTTCCTTTATAATTCAGCATAAGTCAATATTTGCGGGATAACAGATTGTGACAAAATAGATGACTCATAGTCAGCCATTTAACTGGCGTTGGGATAACAGGCCAAAAATTGCTCTCTGCTGCAGCAATGCCTTCTTAGCATATGAACACCACACAGATAACTAGTATCTGTGGTGCTCAGCCCCAATCTATACATCACACTGATCCAGGGGAAAAAAAGGAAGCAAATATTAACACTTCTACTGCCCTCCAGAAGAGGCAGATCGGACTGCTGGCTTAAAGGCCTGACTTCTTCCATGCTACACTCTAAGCCAGAGTCAGCTTTATACACATAAACAGGCTTATAAAGATGGGTAACCCTATTGGCTTCAATGGGCTTCTCATCTGTTGAAGTTACTTGTTTGCAGGGTGGGACCTAAGCTATATCAGTTAAATCCCCATGACTCAAGTGCTACTAGCCCTGCCTGAAGTGAAGCTTTCCTGAATCACATCCTAAATGGTTGCATCAGTTCCCTTGTCTGCACCTGCACTGGTGAACAATGGAAACAGGTGTTGCCAGAGGATCAAGGGTATCAATGAAGGAAAAACCAAACTGTAAAGGGATAATACCCCCAAGGACAGAAAACTGGACTCTGCACAGGCCACTTTGACTATCCAACGAAATGACCTGTTTAAATTCGCTGATGACACCAAAATTTGGGGGGAGGTGAGCACGCTAGCAGGGAGGGAGAGATTGCAGAGGGATCTGGATAGGTTACAGGGGTGGGCTAACAGGAACAGGATGCGTTTTAATACGGACAAGTGCAGGGTGCTGCACTTGGGCAGTAGGAACCAGCAGCACACTTACACAATGGGGAACTCCCTACTCGAGAGCACGGAGGCAGAAAGAGATCTTGGAGTCATTATTGACTCCAAGATGAACATGGGCCGACAATGCGAGGTCATGGTTGGCAGGGCTAACCGGACCTTGTCATGCATCCACAGGTGCATCTCGAGTAGAGCCAAGGAGGTGATCCTCCCCCTCTATGCGACGCTGGTCAGGCCACAGCTGGAGTATTGTGTCCAGTTCTGTGCGCCCCATTTCAAGAGGGATGTGGACAACATGGAGAGGGTCCAGAGGAGGGCCACCCGCATGATCCGGGGACAACAGGGCAGACCCTACAGTGAGAGACTGCAGGACCTGAACCTATTCAGCCTCCATAAGAGAAGGCTGAGGGGGGACCTGGTGACAGTCTATAGACTCACTAGGGGGGACCAGAAGGGTTTGGGGGAGACGCTGTTTCCCCTAGCGCCCGCTGGCATAACAAGAAGCAATGGGCACAAGTTGATGGAGAGGAGGTATAGATTGGACATCCGCAAGAACTACTTCACAGTTAGGGCGGCTAGGAGCTGGAACCAACTTCCAAGGGAAGTGGTGCTGGCCCCTACCCCTGGGGGTCTTTAAGAAGAGGCTGGATGCCTACCTGGCTGGACTCATTTGAGTCCCATTTCTCTTTTTGGGGTTTTTTGTTGTTCTCCCGCCCTGGCGGTGGGTCGGGCTAGAAGATCTACTAGGTCCCTTCCGACCCTTAATCTATGAATCTATGACCTCCCTTGCAAAACTGCTTGAGACTAAGGGTATGGGCATATGAACCACTGCAAAAAGAGGAGCTTTATTATACATCAGCTGGGGTAGCTGCTGGTAACTCCGTGGTCTCCCCTATGGCAAGTGGAAAGTTACTGAAAAAGGGTGAAGTTACCAAGCAGCAGTGCCACAAGAGCAGACAACGCATGGGAAAGCTCCATCTCCTTCTATTTAAGGGGTAGTTATTCATTCATCCAAACCCTCAGTGATGAAAGTGATGATGAGAATGAGGTGCAATTACTATTATTACACATTATTATTATATAACATCAGATCTGGGAGGAGAGATCCATCCAGCTGTATTCATGGCAACAGAGTGGCAATGGAGAAAACTTGGAATTTACTAAAGTAAGAGTTTTGTGTCGCATCTTTTCGGCTTGTCCACTTCCGTTTCCAGTCTTATCAAAATAAAACTACTTTTAGGGAGGAAATCCAAATCTGCAATTGAAGGAGGCTTTCCAAGGGAATAGTAATGGGACTCATCTTTGGGTCCTAGTGGCCATCTTGCCACAAAGATTTATTATTTTTCATCAAGCATCTAGAAGAACCGGATCATATTTCTAGTATTCAGTCCCTCTCCTGGGTAATGAATGAGAATCCTCTCTATTGCCTTCGTTTAATTTAACCTAGAAATTCAGCTTTATCGACTGCAGTCTCTAGGCTTCCTAGTAACAGGATACTGCAGGCAACGCTTACTCTTTCTGTGTCAATTACCAGACAGATGGCTGGAAAAAAAAATAAAGAAATTAAGAAAAAAAAGAAAGAAAAAGAAAGAAAAGGCTAATCACAAATGAAAGTCTATTGGCATTTCCTAGGTATGGAAAAATGCAGCTGTTCATGTATATTTCATTGCTGTATTTAAGTCTGAGAACCATCAATGTAATGACTTTTGTGATTAATAACAGAAATTTGTGTCGTATTGATTGCGGAGTCAGAAGTAGAACGGTACAAAGACTTTTTTTGGAGAACAGTTGATTCACCCGCAAACACCTTTTTTGGAGGGATCAAAACATCTTGTGAATTTGTGCCAAACTATGTAAACAGCTATAGCTGAAAAGTAGTAAAGAATAATTTTGGAAAAAAGTTCAAAAGTTGTGTTTTGATGTGCTAAAAACATTTTTTTAAGTTCTCAAAATTTCATTTAAAAAGGGTTAAATACTGAACAAAACATTTTCTTCCACCCAAACCAACTGGTTTTCAACTTGCCGAGAAAAGGGGAAGAAAAAACGCCCTTCGTTTGGCTTCAGTGGAAAGCATTTTATTTGTTTTTTTTTTTTTTTTTTATTGGCACTTCAGTTGGAACCAAACTGAGTGCAACACAACTCAATCAAGTTCGAAGGTACATAAACTGCTGCGACGATGCTCTACTGACACACACTTGTGTCCAAGACACACTTGATATTAACTGCGCCACACAGCTAGATCTTCAGCCCATACTGTCCCACTTGCCCCAGAACAGTCTTCCACAGACACAAAGTTAGCCCTAGTCCCAGAAATGGGCATTTCCAGGACCTGGTATATCTGTCTTGGCCTGGAAAGTTTGAAGGAATTCATACTAGGAATTCATTCCTCCATCAACGAGGATGCCTCCTCTTCCTCCCTGTATCTGGGAACAGAGCTGCTCTTTAGCACCATGTGTTTTTTGCCCTGCTACCACAGGCTTTCGGGTTACGTACTGATCTTTGGAGGGATGTGTACCATCTACTCCAAGAGAAAATCGTTGACGTCCAGCAGTCAAGATGCCATGCATCTGTATTAGGCTTTTAAATTAATTATCCTCAGTAATACACACTCATAGTTTCCATCTTTCCCCATATCTATTCCAACACATATATACAGTCAATGTAAAATGACTGCCCATTCAATTAGCGAACCCAAAATTTGTTCTACCATTTGAATGTGGGTCTAAAAGCACCACGCCGGTCCTTGCCTTCTATCAAGACACAGTTTTCAGAAACGAAAGACACTTTTCTGACCCCAACCTGTGTCGGTAGATGCTGGCTTTACGCCTCAACAGGAATCAGGAGGATAGAGAAATCATGAGCTGTTCTGCACAAACTCCTGATAACTCCACAAAACCGAAAAAGCTGTGGTGTTTATACTCAAAAGAAGTTTTGAAGCTGAAGAAAGGAACAGATAACTTGAGAAAACTGCATGCAGTTTTTATTCCCTTCCAGATAAATGCCCCATTTCAAATCCCAAGCATTCAATCCCTCTGTGCTAGGCCCTCCAAACTTCAGGGGCATCAGGAATCATAAAAATATGACGGGGTAACAGGAATATATTTTGGGATCTTTTAATCTGCCTCATGGTTTTGGAGCCGAGATACAAAAACCTCCATTTTTAAATGCAGTCTGAGGTTCTCACATAAACGTGACTCCAGGTGCCTGCATATTAGGAAAAAACACAAAGTCTTACAAGAGCTGGCATGTTGAAAATGCCAACGTGCAAAGCCAAGCTGATAAAAATCCAGGCCGTTTTAAGTTGAGATTATAAAGTCAGTTCAAATTTGCTTTCCTCCCGTCGAACCGTGCATTTACCCGGGAACAGAAGCGCATGGATAGAGGGCTTGGTGGATGGCAAGCTATAAAGATTTTTAAAATGACGTTATGGGCTATATAAACATGTCGAAAACTTTTGGTGTCTGAGGTTCTTTTTCACTCAAAGGTAAGGGAATGTTTTTCAGGGCACGTCTGCGTTTCTTCATTTTCAAAAAGCTACAGGGAAAATTTATTGTTTACTCATTTCTTCTTGGATTCTGTCACTTTGTCAGAACAGAGGCTTAATAAAAAGGCACAAACCACTGTAAATACTTCCGTTATCTGCTGAGTTTTTTTGCTAGCAGCCATAAAAAAATGCATCTCATTGCCTCTTAACAGTAAATTTATAATCTAATGGTCAATTTGCACTACAAGAAGAATTGGAAACTCGCTGCTGCTTTCACTTCTGTAACCTATGCACATCCCATCAGTGTAATTCTGACAAGGAAGCCAAATTCTTATCGTTTAAGCAGAGTAATAGGCCCTCTTGGGATAAAGGGAACAAACACAATCAACCTGTCCTGGCTAATGTGTGCTTTGCTTTATTACAATGCTCCTATTCATCTCTCTCCCTCAGTTCTCCTTTTTTATTTTTAAACAACACTGCTAAATTATCAGAGCTCACCCAGGGAAAATTAAAAAGGTACAATTGTTTCATACACCATCTTTCCCCGGCCCATTAAAAGCAATGTTCAACAGGGTCAGGATATTACCCTGATTCTTTAGAGACCATATCCCGTTTCCTGAAGCTTCTAGCTCCTTTCTAACAACCTGACACAGGAAATGTATTATTGCATTAATACATTCATGTCATTGCAGTGGATGCTTTTTATTTTTATTTAGACTTTAATTTTCCAAGGCTGTACTTGATCATAAATTATAAATCCAAACCACAGCCCTGTTTGACTTCTGATTTATTCTGCCTTCTGGTTTATTTATTTTTTTTAAAAAGATTATTTTCCTATTGCTGTTTTGTTTCCGCGGCTAATGAGTCCACGCTGCGACTGGGGTGCAAGGGGTATCACTCAGACGGTTTCCAGTCCTCCAATGGCAACTTAACATTGTATCGCTGTTGGGATCCAGCGCATCTTAAACTAGGAAAAGAACAGTGCAAACCGAATCCCATTTCCCAAGCTTTTAGGGAAAGCCCATTTGCAATTCACAAGCCAGGCCGAGACATTTACATCTGCACGGCCCTACAGTCTTCTAAACATTCTTCGCCACATTAAGAAGGAATAAAATACCTTACTCACAATCAGAGGCCCCTAATTTCGCAGGCTAGAACACTTTGCATGATTTGGCAGGTTACAAATGAATGCAAGGAGACAGCATCTGTCAACTCCCTTAGGCAGCCCGGCTTAACGGAATGCAATTTCTTACCTGAAAAACATAAATAAGCAACACACATTTACATTTTATTCTGCATAAGTTAATATCTTGTTTAACCGCTGAAGCCACACGTGAAATCAGTTCTTTGCATTAAGCATGCAGCGCTGCCGTGTTACTTGTTTAGCATGCTTTTGAAAAATCAACACTAGTTTCCAATTAAACCGGTTGCAGGTGTAAATATTTATATCAAGTGTGAAGACGTGATTAACATTCCTGCCAAAGAGATGAACTCCTTGTAGCACAATATTTTCCAATAATTCCCCCACTCCCATTAATGATGCCACAGATGCATGCTTCCACAAGAAGCCTTCAGGAAACGGGATGCGACTGTATAGTCCATGCTCCGGCTTCCGTCTGCCACGGCAGCCAGCTGGTACAAATCTCAATCTATCGCACAATGAGAAATGCACAGCATTATGATCTACTTCGCTCATGCCATTTCTCTCCAGTACTTATGTCTGAGTGAATGGCTAAATCAATCAGCTGTTGAATAGGGACTTCACAGCGTTTCTCCCTGTGAAAAAAATTTTGGTATCAATCCCAACAAGTTTAACAGTCTGGAACGATTTGCTGCATGTAGGGAGGGCAGCAAGAGTTTATAAGCTTCCCGCGAAGTTACAACTTAGAGAGGTAGGTGGAGTGGTGAAATTCATAAGGCTTTTTATTTATCTTGTAAAGCGTCGACAAGGAACGTAACAGCCACATTAAGCGGCCAATAAATAGCAGAAGGGAAGGAAAAATCCATACAGTACAAAAGGGCTTAGAGCAACCTCAAAAAGCATTAACAAGCGAAGCCAAACAACAAAAACAGACACACCACTGATATCTCCAAAAACTGTATCCCTCTTTCTTGTTGCTCTTCGAGCTACAGTCTACTGAACCCAACGGCAAGGCTAGGGACAGAAGTTATACATAAACCGGCAGGGGCGACGCATAGGGAGTGCACAAGGGTGCATGTGCACCCCCTCAGCGTGGCGCTACATCCCCTGCTGCCAGGGGCACACGCTGTTCACATAAACCAGTATACGTGACCGGAAGCCAGGTCAAATCTATAACACTACAGAAGTCCAGGGCACAAACTGCTTTCAAAAGAGCTGAAACTGGTCTAAGATAAACCTGGATGGATGTAGTATCAGACTTAACTGATTTAGATTAAATCAGTTTACTGAACTTCTGTCCCAGATCCCCTTCCAGATTCAAGTTAACTCACCATCCCCCAGCATCCCAAGATGCTCAGCACCTCTCCTGCAAACCCTGCCCCCTCAGAGGGTGGGCATGCTAGCCCTTGCCCAAGTTGTCTGCTCCCGCTGAGCAGGGAGGTGTGCTTTAGCGCCTCCCATCTTCTGGACTAAGCCACTGCAGACATGTGGTGGCATTTTGGGAATTAAAAATGAATGTCTGTTCACTTACTTATCAGTTCAATCTATGCAGCTTAGACTAACCTGCGAAGACTGAATTGATTCAGCCTCAGGCTTTACAATCATCTATACTTACCTAAGGGGCCAGGAATTACTCCAAGGATCAAGTAAACTTGAAGGGAACAAGGTGAAAAAAACCCAAAACAAAACCCAGGCCTCTCAACACTGAAAAAACAAGCCAGCCAAGCTCACCAGGTGCATGGGAGCAGATGCACAAATAGCAAAGGGCACAACAGAGGCAGCACTCCTGGCTGTACCACCGGGAATCATTTCTGCCTCCGGCACTGTTGTGGTGGTACTTCAAGGCATAGTTTAGCCATGGGCATATAACAAATCTCACACTAACCCAGACACAAAAAGATGCAGACAAAGGGGAAACTAGGGGGCAAACAGTGTACACAGAGGATGTTCTGGATGAAAAGCCTTCCTTGCAGTATCTTGCACATCCTCAATTCTCTGCCACCTGCCTTGCCACTAATTTTGGGTTTTTTGTTAATTACTTGTGCATTTTAATTCACTGTAAAGGGGACTAGAACATCCAGGGTGGGAGCTTTGTTAGCAACCGATGGAAAAATGCATCGGTCTGGCTCAGGCAACTATCCCTGTGCTGGGTCCTGGGTATGACCGTGAACTGCATCCTAGTGGCGAAGCTCCTACAAAATACCACAACATTGCAACCTCCAGAGTAAGATGAGTATAGGGCGCCTCACAACCCCAGCCCACATGGCCTTGTGGGTACTCCTTGGATGGAGAAAGGACATCACCCAGACAGAAACGTGCCCTCACGGAGGCGTCAGGCAGTCAGCAGCAGTTCCCACTTCTTGCCTTCTGGCAGAAGCTACAACCATTGAGGCACTGAACATCTGGACTTGATCTGGCTTTTGGATTCTGTCTCAATGGTCTCAAGTGGGGGTTGAAAGTCTTTCGCATCCCGCACGCCTCCATACTCTTGCCTAGGCATATGCATTGAAGCTCTTGGCGACTAGACCTCTTAAACATACACCATGATCCAAAGGACTGACAGTTGCCTACTTACCTCTCTGCTATCTGACCGGTCTTCTTTTGAAACAACAGCTTTCTCCTATGCATTAATTTAACTAACACAGTTCAACCACATTGTGAATAAAACTTGGGGTAGTTTCCCCGCCCCACCACCACCACTTAAGATAACTTCATGTACGTATTTCTGCATGAAACTAAAGCCATTATTTTCCAGTAGCCTTTGAAAGACAAGCCTCAAGCATATCAGGGGGAAAAAGTAAGAAGCCCCTTTGCTAAATTACGCAGCGTTATTTTGACCAAATCTCACACAAACGGCATACGCATGGCTCCGGACACGTCCTGCCAAGTTCAAACCTATTCCCCTAATGACCTTCTCACAGCAGGTTTGCACCCGCAGACAATGCCATGGCATAACAAAATACACCAAAATGACTCTACGCTCTCTGGAGTATCCTGAGGTTATGTTACACTTGCTGCCTATGCTGGCAGCCTGTAGCAGACTTTTCAAAAGGTTATTGTGAGCATTTGCCAAACAAGCAGTCGTTTGTAGCTGCGACAAACCAGTTCTGCTCCCTGCTGGGCAACGGGAACACTAGCAGGTGGAAGAGAGAGGAGGTTTGCAGACATCGAGCCGCACTAAAATGCTGGCAGGAGATGAAGGTGGCAGCTTCAGAGAGAACACTGCTTCTTGCAGCTTGGCTTTGATGAGCTGATTTTTCAGTCCCGGACTCCAAACATAAAGATGCAGCTTAAGATTCTGCAGGGACTTGAGCAGAAACTGGCACCGACCTAAATTGTCCTGAACGCACACAGCGGGAGCCCTTCAGGGAGAAAAAGGGGGTGGGGAGGAGGGGTGAGATGGACAAGATGTTTTGAAAATATATCCCCAGATTGAGGGGACAAGAATTCTGTGTTCAGTGCTAGAGAGAAACACTGAAGAAGAGGATGATTTTTTTAAAACCATTTTAGCCAGAGACAACAAGAAGGGGCACATGCCAAAGACTGCTAATATGGCCAACAAAGGAAGAAGATGAGCCATCACAGCCACGCCACATGCTGGAAGTGCGTACATGGTATGGAAAGGTTGTATTGGTTTGCTGAGTGAGCACAGTGCTTGTAGCTAACACGCAAAAATGATGAAAACCCAAGAAGCCCATGCATGCACTCCATCAAGAGTTTCTGACTTACTTACCACTAGGAAGCATATAATGGGGACCGATTCCTCAGCTTCTGGAGGTACTTCTGTTGCCTGCCTGTCAGCGATGTGCTATTGATAACCCGAATGCCGGATGCTGACTGACTATCTGACAGTGATCAGATAGAGCATCGAATGCTGTCGCAACCGATGCATGGCAGAACATCCAACCACTGGGGGTTGGACTAGATGACCTCCTGAAGTCCCTTCCAACCCTAATTTTCTATGATTTTCTATGATTCTCCTACAAAGTATTATGACAAATGACTGCTGCTTGGCAGCCTTCTTTGCCTGCTTGCTTGCTTGTTTGAGGTTCAAGTGCCAGTTTCCAACCTGTTTTAGGCAGAGGCTAACTTGGCCCTTGGGCAAACCTGGCCCTTAGGGGCATAGGTACATACCATGGGTTTTAATCCTTAGTAAATTAAACAGGTTTATAAAACTTAAACTTGTTTATTTTGGAGCATCGTGTCACTGTTGGCATGCACTAGGCTTTTGAATGAATTAAGCTTTGGAACATCATGTCAGTGTTTGCATGCACTAGGTTTTCAAACAAATTAAGCCTGGTTTCCAGCTGGCACCGCAGGACAGTGGGACAGTCTAGTGCTGCCCCCTGGCCTGAAGCCCCCCACCCCATGCTGTAGGTAGCTGGCAAACCGCACAAGAAAAAAAAACAAAAACGGAAGCAATTCAAAAGCAAAAGCAAGTGGAAGGGGTGATCTACAAAAAGGTTGCAGCCATCTGGTGGACAAAGAAGCTCATTACACGTCTTTGACTGCCTTTGTGTTTGGATGCACTAAATCCTTGGACGTGACGCTTTAATTCCCAGCGAGCCAAACTAAACTACATCCAAGGAGTTTTACTTTAATGCACCAGAAAGACTTCTAAAGCATCCAGAAATCCAACTCGTGCAAACAGTCATGCAGTTGCAGTGCAAGAAAGGACAAAAATTGTGGCGTGTACAAAGGCCCTAGGTTGCCAGCCCAAAGATCAGTGCAAGTCTGGGCTAACTTAGAAACAAAGCCACCCTCACCCCCTAGTCTGCCGGTGATTGCCACCTCTGGAATTTGGCAGGCATAGAGTCAGACCAGGCATATTAAGCTGCTGAAGGGAACTGGGAGTGCCTGGTCACTGCCCAAGACTTTTGCCTTCTCCAAGACCCCTCATATATTTAAAAAAAGAAAAGAAAAGGGAAGGAAAATTCATTCCCAGTCTAACATCTGTTACCCAATATGCCAAGCAGCTGCTTCTAATGTTTTCCCAGACACCACTGAAGGTGTTGATAACACACGATAATGAAATGTGGCTCTATTTATACAGCACCATTACAATGTCAAAGGAAGCCTCTCTAGCATAGTTTGGGGATGCGAAGTAGTGCATTAACCACAAAGTGGCAACTCCATTACAATTTCACAGGATTGCTTTGGCACAGATACAGGACAGGGAACATATTTTATACACGACTTATCTGCCTCTAGCTGGGACAGCCCCATTACTCAGAGAAGCAAAGCCACAAGGAAGTTATCAAAGCCATTTTCATGGGTGCCACAAATAAATCTTGATACCCAAACAGAGTGGCAAGTGTTGCATGTAACATTCAGCATGTTAGAGAGTTGTTAAACATTTCACTGGTACTTTTTTTCACACCCCTTTGCCTATAAAACTGAGGCCTAGGGTTGCTGGAGAGGAAAAGCTGCCGAGAAAATGATAAAAAATCCTAACAAACTCTCTCACATACATGCACTCCTTCCACACAGGACCTTTATTTTGTAATGGAAATACAGAGATCTGCCTTGATGCAAGGTAGGGGTGCTAAACATGTGGCCCACAACCCAGATATCGCACAATGCCTCTCAACCACTGAAATTTATGTGAGGGCCTGGGAAAAAATGCCTGTTAACAGGAAAATTTCAGAGCTGGGAGATGACACAGCCTAGTGGACAAGGCTATGGCCTGGAAGACCTGGCTTCAACCCCTAGCTCTGCTACTGACCTTCTGTGCAACCCAGGGCAACTCACTTCTGACCTCCATTTCCCCCTACAAACCTTTGTCTGGTCTCGGGCGATTAGAAAGTTGGCTTTTTGAGGTAGCTCTCTCGGTGCCTGGCACTGGACTGTATGTCTCACATCTGGAGCATCTGGGCATTATCGCAATACAAAAAATGCATAACAAGGTTGATTTTAACTGCAAAGTAACTGATTATCTTGATGTGCTTATGATGACCACAAGGGAAAGAAACATTAATCAAAGCAGCAGGATAGAAAGCTAAAACATCAAACAAATACATATTTGTATTCAAGAGTTCAAATGACTACCACCATTGTCCATTATACATTTAATAATGGATGCAGAATGGATTACGTGAGAAACATTTAATAATAAAGGTGTACATTAGAACTACGTTATCTAACAATTGGACAGTTTCATTGTCTGAGCCAAAACCTGGATATTTCTCTATAATCCCATAATCTGTATAGCATAGCAACAGATGGAAAAGAATCTTTACTTTATTCCAAAATCTTAGACAGAACCTGCAGATTATACGTGCCAGACACAAGACTTCTTTAGCAAATCAATGTTATTTTAATAGCATTGACTTTCACTAGCAGCATTTTGAACAAAGGTGCAAAGGGACCAAATGATTTTCTTGCATCTACTTCTTCCCAAGGCCAAAAAAATGTCATGACCAAATAAATCTTGATCACAGCCATAGCTATAGATGAGTGCTGATATAAAGACACAGCCTTTCCTGAGGATGCCAAAAATTTTAAGACAATATGTTCACTAGGCTAGAAATAAATGTAGAAATGTCCAAGGAGAGCAACACATTTAACATACATGCAATTCAAATTCATACCCAGGTATTTCAGATTGCCAGCATTTGTTCAGCTGTGTGGCTATATATTGATGCACAAGTAATTTCAATTTTCTGAGTTTCCTATGAATTCTGAAAATGTTTTCCATTACAAAATTTCCATGCTAAGTAGTCCCAAATGTCAGGTGAAATCATGCTTTGTTTCCCGGCTGCGTTTCTGCGTGACTGATGTGCGCTCCATCGACCCTGCCCTCATCAGTCCATACTTCACGATTTGAGGCCAGATAGCAGGGATCAAGTAGCAACACTGCAACTCTTGAATATTCAGCCAAGTCACTGAATAAAAGTATGAGATGGGACCAAACTTTCAGATTTTCTGAGCCCTTGCACAAGTCAAGAGATGACATGCTGGAAAGCACTTAAAAGATTTAATTACTGTACCTCTCACTGCAGCAGAAAGCAGTACAGGTTTCTCCATCACTTCCAGGTAGCTACTAATAAAGAGATTATCCCTGCTGCAACCACATGGGCCTGGCTCTGCTCCGATCAACAAACTGGTAATCAGCTCCTCCAAGACATGGGGCATTTAATCCATAAATCACAAAAAGAGGTCTCTTTTCCATAGGGATGTCCCCATACGTGCGTTTGGAAGAGACGAAACAGTTAGAGTATCACCCAAGACGGGACAAGACGGGAAGGAGTTGTAGGAGGTGGTACTCTTGGGCACATATGGGCTTAGGTCAAGCCCTACGAAGCTACTACTTTGTTTCTTGGAGGAACGGAAAACAATTAAAGCAGCAGAAGTCCATGCATTGCTGCTTCTTTAATAGGCAACTGGGAAGCAGTGGATTGGAAAGTGAAGGAGCAAAACCCATCATCACAGCAATATCCAATAGCATTACGTGTAAATTATGTAGCACCTCTTGCTAAGGAGCTAATGGGTCAAAATTCTCTGTCTTCTAATGGACTATACACAGAGAGGTAAAAATACCAAGAGTGAGAACCATATATATTAACAACAATATATGGAGCATTAACATACTTCTTCTTGCTGTAGGGTGAACTCCATTTAATAACACTAAATGCCTGCAGAAACAGGCCGTTTCTCTTGCAGCAAGTTAACAGGCCGTGACAGGAGCCCTCCTGATTTAATCCCAAATTGAGGACGTGATTGAAGACCATAAGCGAGCTCTGCTGCTGGTGAAGGATGCTAACAACTAAGCCCTGAGCCGCAGAAGGGGGTCAGGAGCGGACTCTGTGTCATGCCTACCAGGGGTCATGGCTCTAGCAGGTGGAAAGGGGACGCCACTTTCCATGTCCTGTCAGATCTTGCTTAAGAGGCCAAAGCATGCCAATCGCGGTGATGGCCTTGCCATGTGGACACCGTGCAGTGAGACCCCCCTCCCAAAAATGCATCATGCCACTAAAATGTTTAATTACCTCTGATCTGGCCTGGCTTAAGGAGGTCTTCGGTGCATTACTGCTATCCTAAGCACCCAGTACCCACATGCTACATTTAAAAAAAAGGAATGGGTGGGAGGACAACTAGAAATCTCCTGACTCTTTATGAAGTGCTGAGCAAATAGTATTAAAAAGCCACATGCAGAATCAGGGCTGGAAGGGGACCTCAGGAGGTCCCGTAGTCCAACCCCCTGCTCAAGGCAGGATCACCTCTGTCTAAATCACTGCAGACAAGCATTGGTCTAAGCTGCACTTAACACACCCAGTGATGGAAACTCCACACAAATGAGCAAGCCAATGCCTAGGGATGCCCTGCTCGGGGGATAAATATTCCTTCAACTGCAAAAAAAGTCCAGGAACATGCTGTTAAAGTGAGCATGGTGCTGTTAAATCTCTAAGGGCTCTCATTCTGGTACCCATTAAGGGTTTGTATTTACATTATAAATCTTCTTGTGGTATTCTGCAAGGAGCAATTTTAACACTATGATCATACCCTTTAACCAGTTTTTTTATATGGAATTTCAAGGCTAAAGAACAGTAATGGTGCTATTAAAGACATCCACTTTTTGCCTCCTGAAAATAATAGCATGCTACAGAGCCATGAAAAAGAGAAAATGATAGCGGTGTTAACCTGTAATAATTACACTAATAAAGAGGAAAAAGCACTGGAGGAACAAGAGGGGGGAAGACGACACTAAAATATCCTTGTCTAGTTAAAGTAGAAGCATAACCTTTCTGACAATATATCCACAAAGTACATAAAGGACCCAATCAGTTATTTCAAAGGTTATGATTATCACCTTGCCTTATTTAAATTGGCAGAAGTTTTACACCCCGCGCTGTGGTCCATAGTCCAAAAAAACACGAGGAATACAACTTGCTGGAATAAATTATAATGCTATTTGCTATTCCCTCCTTCCCATCGACTGCTCAGAGAATTTGGGTTTCGTCCTTCCTAAGTGTCTACCTGCTCCTGGGATTAGGTACCTAGCGGCATCCTGGCATGAAAGACGGCTTTAAGCTCTCAGTGCCTGGAAGATGAGACAACATCCACGTCATCAGAGATGTGAGAAGAGGGAATAGGAGTGCAACTATCTACTCGCATGACAGATTCGGATCTCCCTCTACTAGCGTAAATTCATATCTCCACTGGAGACCTCTGACCCCTGCGTTTCCCCTGTAACTATTAACACATATCGGCAGCACCTCTCGACAACAGGTTAAAGAACCAGTCATCCTGATACTTTACCATCTCAAGCTTCACACGAGCAAAGAAGATTTGGGAAAAAACCTGATGTCCCCAACATCTAATTAAATTACTTACACTTTCAGAAGGAAGCGTGCGCTTGCTCACTCCCGGGACCCATTGAGCTGGCTGAATCTTATAAGAGGAGGATAAACCTTTTAGCCCTGTTTACGTCTCTCTTGAAAGAGTGTCAAGAACACTGCTGTGAGATGAAATCTCTGCAGCAATTTCTATCCAGACAATGAGACCAAAGAAGAGCCTCCAAGGAGAACAGATGTTCAACACAACCCTCTCTGAATTTAATCTCCACTCTTCCTGGGAAAGGAGCAAAGAACAAATTTGTCCTTCTAAAAATTGGGATATTCGCTTGCTGATGGCATCGAATTTAAAGATTTCAGCATGTCAGGACCTAGGCAGGACTCCCAATCCAACTGCAGATGTATATATTTCACACAGAATATACAATAGAAACCAAACTATGAACTCCTAGCAAAGGAGGCATCCTCCACATCCTCCTAGCACAGGAGGCTTTCTTTTTTGGGGCTTTTCCTTAATTAGACGTCTTCCAGGCCACTGCACACTGGAATCCGATTTAAAGCAAATGATGCTAAACACAATGACAAATAACTATCTCGATCTTAAGATATCATCTTGATATCCTGATCTTAAGAGATCATATCTACTACGAGTCCTGATTGCCTTTTGACAGACAACTGGCATTGCGTTCATTTTCTACTTCTGACTACTCCAGTGGTCAACAGCTGCAGCTGACTATTTTATGTAGAAGACAGCACCTTACAGCAATCATAAAGCAATTATTGTTCATACGCTTTATTAATATCCCAAAGTACAGGAGCAACACAAGCATGTTGTGTTAAAAAGTCGAACAGATAAAAAAAAAAAATTCTTCATCTCATCCCTTTCATGAATATTGCCTAGAGAACATCTCTAGGCCCGCTGGCAAAAACACCTACAAATCTTATGTTATAACAATGAAGTAAAAGAAGGCAGGAAAATGGCAGGCAACTTGTTGAGTGCAAACAAATGTAAGGGTTTATAATTCCTGTCTTCTGCTGTACATCACTCAGTGTGTGTCCCACAATAATATCAATGACTGTACTTTCAGAAGCCAGCCCAAGACGCAATGGATTATTTAACTCACATGGAAAGCAACGTTTGTTTTGGCCTGCTATTATATCTTGTCTAAATAGCCTGAACAGCAGGTAATGCAATCTATCTGTTCAATACAAATGCAATATCAAGAAGCCTAGCCCACGTACAATCAATCTTCAGGGCAGAATCCTTGGCCCAGAGATAACCCCTGGGTAAAATGCTACAAAAGCTTGGTCCATAAGCTGGTCATATATAGCTTCGTAATAAAAGAGGGTATACAGCCTTCATCCCAGATACCTGGGAACTCCAACCTGCCTTTTGTAAAGGCGGTAAATGGCCGTAAACCCAGTCCAATGCCTGAATCATACAAAGTGAAGGTTGAAGGGACCTCAGGAGGCCATATCTAGTCCAACCTGCTGCTCAAAGCAGGACCAGCCCCAACTACATCATCCCAGCCAAGGCTTTGTCGAGCCAGGTTTTGAAAACCTCCAAGGACAGAGCTTCTACCACTTCTCTGGGTAACCTCTGCCAGTGTTTTACTACCCTCCTAGTGAGAAAATCCTTCCTAATGTCCAACCTCAACTTCCTTTGCTGCAACTTGAGCCCACTGCTCCTTGTTCTGCCATCTGCCGCCACTGAGACCAGGCGCTGGAAAACTGCAGTTCAATTAGCATGGCAGCATGACCTACTCTTCTGGAAATTCATTTTAATAACAAGATGCAAAATTGAAAGAGGGTCGAGCCCAACCCACCAAAAGTATCAGACAAAATAATTTTAAGTTTGGTAGGAAAGTCTAAGACCCCTTGGAGCTAGCCATCAGGACTCCACTATACACACCATCCAAACCTTGTTGTGCCTTAAAGAGATGCAGTTACCAGCAGCTGCTGGCATCCAGGAAAGACAACAAAAAGACGGACAGTTGGGCACTTTCAACCTCTGCTCAGACTCCACGGCTATGAGGGGCCTGGAGAAAACCCAAGCAAACCAAAGCCTTCACCGTCTCCAGCTCCAAACTGGGTAGGCAAAGCTTACCTGTCCCTCAGCTCATCATAAAGAGCTGCTCCTATGCCCGTGAAAGATCATCCCTGCCAAGCAGCTAATTTCTCCCGGTCCCTCAGGTGCTCACTTAAATTGCCCCATATTAAGCACAGGAAACACTCCTTAGATGCACAAAAACTAATCATATTAAATAAAGAGACTTCTCAACTGGTCATTCTCCAGGGACCCATGTAGCTCACAGGACAGTTATGCATTAGTGTTGCCTCTGGTAGTAACAGTTAAGTTCATTTTTAACCTTGCATAATCAGGTTTACTTAATTAAAATGATATGAAGGTTTAATGGGCCAGGCCAGCACCTCAACAGATGGGACTATATGTTATACCTAGTCAAACCAAAACACGGCGTGACCTGGCTCTCACCACCCAGCCTGCCCCCTCACTCACTCACTTGGAATGAAGTCCCGAATGTACAACATGGAAGTAGCCAGGATGCTAAAAGTAGTAGCCGAGATATTGGGTACTTCCGAACAGAAAACTGTAGCTACATCACTGGGTAGGGCATGTAACCTGTGTGCCCCCTTGCTCACCCGTCACAGATAACTTTGAACATAACCCAGCCATTCACAAGGAAAACAGCACATGGGACTGGACCCTTCTCTTCCACCATGTGTCAAATGCAAGACTACCCACAGGACACTGGTCTGGGAGCCTCCATTTCCAGCTGGATTTCCAGTGGCTCCTCAAAGAGTCATGCAAGAATTTGTAACTACAATGTGTATAGGTATTTTATAAAAGTGCCAAGGTTCAGAATCCCAAAAGGATTTAGGTGCCTAAAGTTGGCCTTCAAGAGGATTTAAGACACCCTCACTTCAGTGTTTCTAATGCTACTTGGGTAGTTCCCTGCTCAGTGTGATGGCCATGGTAAATCCCATTCTGAGGCATACCTCTCTCCGTATGTAGGGACACTTCAGCTCAGGGGAACCCGACACCTCAAAATTAGGCATTGTCATGTCACAACACCGAAAGCTCCTTAACGATCATCTTGCCCCACGTAGTCTCTGGAAGCCAATTCCTCTCTAGCTGGGTTGGGCTAACAATGCCTAGCTCAAGCCCAACCCAGTGCCCAACTATTTCCCTTCTCAGCTGAAATCACGCAAGTCTCTGTGGGTGGCTTGCATTGTCAGCTCATTTAAATTTCATTGCTCTCTTCCCCTGGGAATCTGAAATTCAGAACGGCAAAAGTCAAGACATCCCATCCACCTGCAAGTGATTTCTGTGGTTTTTCATTCCTTCTCTCCTCACAAGCCCGGCTCATGAATCTCATTAGACCGCTGAACAAAGCAGGGACAGCATAAAAGGCAGGTGAAAATGAGAGTACTGGAGACAGGAGAAGAGAAAAGTGTTGAAAAGTGTTGGATTCGCAAGGGAAAGCCATCTTTTGAAGGGGGAAAAATACAACAACAAGGGTAAATTTTCACTAATATAAACATCACAAAAGTTTTTCAGTGCCCTGAAGTCACTCTTAACTCAGACTCTTAACCATAGCGCCAGGGTGCGTGGAGTTTGAAGGCTGCCCTGATTTAAGGATAACACCCAATCTGCATTAAGTGTAGTGCATCAAAGGAGTCATCATGTTCAGTATCGTACTGCACCTTTTGCTCCAAAATTGCAAGCCCCCTACCCCCCGCCTCCACCACTTGACATAACATTAGCTGTTACCAGTATCAGTTCAGCTGCCAGATAGCAGAGGGCTAGGGCACCAGCACAGATACAAACCAGCCAGTATTGCAACGTGCTGTTCAATATGCCCAAATAAATTATCCATTAAAAAAAAAGACAGTGACCAAGAGTATCGTCATCACTGCCTTCCCCACCGCCCCCCCTTCCCCTGCCAAATCTGCACCATTAGCTTCGTGCTAACTCAAAATTCATCTCACAGGACTGCGGCGTTTAGAAAGGCCATTACCTGTCAAATTTCTGCTATAACTGTCACCGCTGCAAGGACAGACTCAATTACCCAATAACCTCCTGTCACATGAAGTGGAGATGAGAGATGAGGTGACCGCCTTCACATAAAAAGAAGCCCTTTTAAAACATGCCGCGATGCACGCACTCGAACTCCGGTTGGCCCGCCACGTCACACAAAAGCATCAGTAATGAGCCTATTTGCCTTTAATCAAGTTGCAGCTCTTGCTCTATTTTGAAGATAAAGCAACCCGCTCTAATCAGGCTGCCGGGAGTAAAACCGGTGGCTGAGGT
Organism: Gavialis gangeticus; assembly: GCF_001723915.1. Classification (NCBI taxonomy): domain Eukaryota; kingdom Metazoa; phylum Chordata; order Crocodylia; family Gavialidae; genus Gavialis; species Gavialis gangeticus. Next base: position 14,413,415 of record NW_017728997.1, on the reverse strand, counting down.
GGGGGGAAGAAATGATTCATCCCTAGTGCCGCGAATCCATGCGGCAGATACAGTTTATTCATCATCTCTGGTTAACGCTGCATGTGAACAAGGGCAGGGCCCCGATTCGGCAGGGTACTTCAGGGTATGCTTAAAATTTTAAGCATGCAAGTAATCCCATTCAAGTCAATGTTCAGGCATGGGCTTCCATGATCCAGGGTTAGTCAAAGTTTCTTTTAGGATTTCAGAGACACAGCACTATTATGGTCTGAAATTCAAGAAGCAGCAGCTTTGCCCCCTTTGTATCCACGGCACAAGGATTTGATTCTTTAAAATAAATATTTTTTTTTAATCAACTCAAACCAAAGTATCTTTAAGGGGCCAAAAATGAAATCTGCACTGCTTTGTAAAAAGAAAAAAGTAAAAAAATAGGTTGCCCTAGTATTTCTATGCATCCCAAATGGAGGGATAGGAGCTCAAACTCCGCCACTTAGCTTACTGAAGTCCCTGTAAGAGCCTCTAGCAAGGGTTCAGCCAGCATGACTTATTTCAGAGGTCGTCCCTGGTAATGACTGTAAACCGTGTATGTTGATAATTGGTTATCATAGCCACCATTCATGGTCATCCTACATGTTAGTGTGAGGTGCATGGAGTATCTGGGAAGGGGCAGAAGCTTTGTTTCTCAAACAGTGATACCTTGTTAAGGTGGTTTGGGATTACTGGTCCTCACTCGCAGCATGTGGAGCCGGTAGTAAGAGTTGGATGCACCTTGGGCAACCACTTTTGCCAGTGGGCTGCACTTTGTAAGGGGGAACAGCTCTCATCGTTAAGGCCTGTCCTCTGTCCATCACAACAGCAGCTGCAGCGGATGAGAATACTTCCCACTGGCAAGGCTGGCCGAAGATGACAGTCACCGCAACCACTGCCTTGTGCATTGCCTCGGGAGAGGTGAAGGCGGAGGGAGTAAACCCCGAAAGAAAATCCAGAGTGCTGCCCTTAAGGCAGTTAGATGATTATTCAATTTTCTTTCCGGCATCTCCTACTACTTTCCCAGACCCACAACGTATCGGTTCTACATTTCCAGTGGATAAGCTGGCAAAGTCCAAGGAAAAATTTCTTTACTATCCGAGTCCCCAGGGCCTGGAATAAACTCCCCCCCCTCCAGAGGTGGTGAAGGCACCTACTCTGGACACTTTCAAAGAAACACTTGGATGACTATCTTGCTGGGATCATTTGACCCCAGCTGACTTCTTGCTCCTTGGGCTCCCAGGAGGCTGGACCCAATGATCTTGCAAGGTCCCTTCCAGCCCTAGCATCTACGAACTCTATCAAAGTCAAAAGGGTGATTGTGATGTTTGGGCAACTCGTGATCACCTAGCAAATGCCCTGCAGAAGCTACTCCAGCTTCACCAATGAGTTAGGAGCCATTGTGGTACCTAGTCACCCACCATGGTCTCCTGAGACTGGCGGCTGCCAACGTTGATGACATGTCATGCTGCGAGGGCTCAAGCAAAAAAGCAGACACCTTGGGGAATCCTTTGTGGAAGGCAGAAAACCATGCTCATAATCCCCTTTGTGATCCAACATCCCTCAGGGCAAAGACGAGGCGGTAATGAAAACGGTTCCATTTGGCTGGAGTGGAAAGGAAGCAAACGCCAGGCTTAAAGGTGAGCGATGGAGTCTCTCTGATGACACAAGTTTCTGCTATTTCAGCTTCTACTATGCTGAGGATGCTTCTGCAAACGATATTAGAGATGATGCAGAAGCCATCTCATAATGCCTTATGCATACAGATAATTAGTAAGCTGCTGTGCACACAAGTAATCCTCCTCATGAGGCACCCATAGTCCTCACCGCCATAATCCTCTTTGGCTCCTTCACTTACTCACAGATTCAGCTCCTTCAGAGACCCTGCTTGCTAGCTTGTTAACAGAAACAACAGGCAATGCCAAGGATTTTCTAAAACCTCCGGTTCTCACCTCGCTGACAGCAAGTCATTGCTCTGCTGGGTGAAGGATTACAGCAGAATGAAGATGTGGCAATAAGGATTTGCCTTTCACTTTAAACCTTGGTGAGGCTTCTTGCATCGCAGCAAGACAGAAACTCAACCTTCAACCTATAAGACTCATATCTTTGCTGCTGAAGGAGGATTTGGACTTCTTTTCCCCCCCCACAAGTCTATCCATACTCTAAAAGAAAATGGTGCTAGGCTTAGGAGATGGCACACGTGGACTTCTCTCACAGCCTTGACCTCTTTGTGTTCCTCCTTGTATGCCCAGTCATGAAAGCTATGCTAAATAAGTCATGGCCCTGCCTTTGTCTCCAGTGTGCCAACTGTCATGTTTGCTTTGCTCATGTATTGCACTGAACCGACTGCCTAAGTCTAGATCGTTCCCGGGAGACCCTTTGGCGTTCACCCATTTGCTCAAGAAGGTCACCTCCTAACCCAGCTGGTTACTCCTGTCAGTAGGGTTTTCCTCAGCTGAACTCAAAATAGCCTCTTTTGTGTCTCATTCATCTTGTCACGGCTCCATGAACATATGACCTTTGCAAGAATTAAAAGATTTGTCCACATCCTTCTCATGAAACACTACAGACATTAGCTACGGGGATGTTCTCCATGGAGTGGCAGGGCTTCCAAGCAGCTCCTTTTCCTGCCTTTCTCATTTCTGCACAGGTAAAGCTCTTCCTCTAGTCAATGTGGATGCAGCCCCACCAACACAACTCCTTCCGAGAGGTGGACATCATTCAGCAGTTCTCCATCTGAGGCTGAATTCCTCTATACAGAAATAAATGACCTCTCTGTCAGCCCAGAGCCGCGAGGGAAATCTGCCTGGGGACAGGCACCGGAGTTTGCTTTTGCCCTTTTTAGCTTTATTTGCATTTTATTAAACAGCGCTGAGAACATAATGCAACAACTGCCACTATTCCAGGATAATAAACTCTCCTCCAGAAAGCCTCAAAAGCTATTGATTATATTTGATTGGGATTCTTTTTATGAAGGAGCCAAAAAATAAAATAAAATAAAATAAAATAAATCAGATGCCAGTCCTTGCAAAACCCAAAATTCTGGTAGGAAGCTATTGAGGAAACTTACTGTCCATTACCAAGACCAGTGTCTTTATTTCAGTCATCTCTGAAAGACAAAAATGCACCCTTTTTAGGTGCATCTTACTTCATTTAGGGGATGGGGAGGGGAAAGGAGATGAACAAGTAATGGCAGTAAAAGTGCAGTTTTCCTCATAAGGTTCAACTGTACTAGGAATCAGTATAGCATCCCAGCAGAGATGGACCCGGCCTGGATCTTCTGCATTGCACTGCTGGTCTTCATCTTAATGGGAAAAACAAGCATGCGTCATAGCCCCATCCATGCCTGGTTAATGAAGCCCGTGGTTAAATCCCACTGATTTAGGTGGAACTTTTGATTTGAGCAGAATGAATGTAAAACAGCAGCAGTGCTGCTTCTTTAGCAGGTATTTTGCAAATTAGAGTGTGGATGGGAATTTGGAAATTAAGAACTTTCCTGGTATCCAACCTGAGATGGGAGATAATAAGGTCATCAGACTGATCGCTTCTGCATGGGAAAGGCTGAGGTGCAATACAGAAAAACCTGTTATGCATGACCTCTGAATGCTTAAAAATCATCACTTGATCTCAGTAAATTCACCCAACAGTTGAATAACTTAGGAGGTACAATGACACTGTCAACCACGTTCAGCTCTGAGGCCATCAACCATTAGGACCTCAGAAGATTTAGCTGGACTTTGGCTTCTGCCACAGCCACACATCCAAGAACAGAGGCGCAAAGCGAGTTGCTACAGAGCAAAACAGCTCCCCCAGAGAAAAGGAAATCAAAGTCTTATTTTGGTTTGCCATTCTCTTGGAAATCACAAGGGAGAGGCAGCAAGCCTCTCAATGCCACGGAGCAGAAAGTGTACATGCGAGAGCAACAGAGCACGTACATTTGATCCGCACACCGAATAACTGAGCTCGCCATATTTATTTACTTCGAAGTTCTAAATTCAAAGACGTGACTAATAAGTACCTTGCACCGGGGGTGGAAATACAACATAATTCTGTTGAACACACTTTATAAACATTTTTTAATTTTTAAAAAAAGAAACAAATGCGCCAACAAATAAAACCCCACATCGGTAGTAACGTTATTATTTTTTTTAAGAAGACTTCGTTTCATTGGCAGGGACACGAGGGCTCTGGGCACTCGGAGCACTTAATTAATCAAAGCTGGCTAGACCCATCCGAATGAAAACAAAAATTACGATAGCGATGAATAACAGCGCCTCTCGGACTAACCACAGATTTAATCCAGAACAGGTGTCTTGTTCGCCTACAGCTTGGAGCAGATGAAAGATGCTTGTATGGTTAGTTAGTGAGTGGTCATTTAATCTCTTCGGACAAACTCTCTTTTCCAGTGTCAAGTTCTTTTGTTGCCATTGACTGTTTGGCTGCCTGGTCCTTATTGGGATGCTGTTGGGTCTATATTGGGCAAAAGTCGGCCTTCCTAGGAAGAGCTCAGCCCAGTCTGTCCATGTTCCAATGCACCCCCATTGATTTCTGCCAGGTGACCCAGCAAAGATAATCAAAACGTCACCAGGACACCCAATAAATCATCCTCAAAAAATATACCGTTTCCCAAAACAGAATATTGCTACCCTACATAAATCTCAAAGCAGCAAAGCACTTCTGAACTATAGGCATATGCTTAACCTCCAAGGAGTTAAGCCCATGCTAGAAACCAGGGATGTCCTTCGCTATTCAAGAAGCTTAAATACGTGCTGAAGAGCTCTGCTGTAGAGGGACATACTCAAACCCATGCTTGAAAGTGGTATGAGGCCCTCATTTCTTACTCTGAAGCAAAGGGGAACTCAGATAGCTCACTTTATGGCAAATAACAATTTGTTCCAGAAGCAAGGATGAAATTAAACCCGAATCCACAATATAAAAGGCACCCCTCGCGATAATAACCTTGACAAAACTCTATACTGTCTCACTTAACGACCAACTGGAGTCTCAAAATAGGCCTCTTTCCCTTTGATTTAAACAGGAAAAAACCATCTTGTCCCGTTCCCATCTCGTCTCATTCCCCCCTACCCACCATCCCATGCACAGGTGGAGAACTGAAAATCCCCAAGCTATATCATTTGCATTAGCCACAGATAAAACTATGTTGACTTAAAAAGGAATCTGGGGGCTGCATTATGCATTTGAGTGCAATTCAAAAGATAAAGCAGTGAAAATCTTTTGCCTTCTTTTCCCTCCCTCCTCAGCTAATCACTTCACGAAAAATTACTCAAAGGCGCCTTTAAGGCCGGGAAATGCACTCACGCTCATTCTGTTTCTAGCCATTGACTTTTAAATGAATTGCACAAAGCAGCAGAAAACTTCTTAAATTCCACAACGGTGGCCAGTTACCGAGCCTCTCTCTCATCTCCACTATTAAACGTATGCCTTGGCACACATTACTGCAGGTATGACCTCTTCCATTACGAACCGGTGACGCTGCCAGGATTAACGCTAGCGGCAGCCTTGCTCTCCCGTTACATGCGAACAAATTGATTCACTTCGCCATTTTGAGTTGACAAAAGAAGGGCCCAATTAGTCTCCGCAAAGGTTCAGACTGGGGCACGAAAGTGCAAGGAGGTATTTTTAGCTGACTTAAGTTGAAATAATTAGCGGTCCCCTCTCTCCCTGCTCCCCACCGAAATCTAACATTTGCATAAAAAAAAGTCTATGCCTCTATCACTGCCAGCTAAGTAAGCATTCACCCTGGTGAACAAGAAACATAAATGGTTATTGCCTCATTCTGGAAGAATAATGTTTCCATATCACACGGATTTCAGAAAGTTATCGTTTAAACCCGAGGTTTGGACCTGATCCAGTAAGGCACAGCAGCAGCAAGTCATTTAGTATCCTATTCTGCTCAAGCATAGTGATGAAGCACGCACGTATACCCCATAAGATCCAACACAAGCAAGTTTTGGTGTGTGTTTGGTTATACTGAGGCTTTAAAGAGCAAGAATTACAGGTTGCCTCAGCAGACATATCCCATTTATTATTTATCAAGCCCCTAAACCCCATGCATCTCCCTACCTCTGAGAATTCAGTTCAGTATCAACGTGCCTGGCTGGATAAACCTCTTTCACATTGTGACCTAACAGTGCGGGCTTTTTTGGAGACACAACCAAAGGCCTTACTCTTCAGAAACAAGAATCTCTGCAAGTTTCCTAGAAGTCTGACTCTCACCACTTGCAAAATAAGCAGCTTCCTTGTGATGGATTTGTCCAGATTCGAAGGTTTCAAGGTCCGAGGGGTTTGTATCACCATCATCTAGTCCAGTGGGTCTCAACTGAAGTGCTGCAAGAACATGCCAAGGGTGTCACATTTGTCTCCTACTGCCACCAGGCAGAACTGCCCTGCACATCTGCACCAAAGCTCAATCAGGAAGAGCTGCAGCAGAAATGACAAGCTGCATGCATAATGCAATGCAGGCAGGGGCCGCTTTCTCCCGCAGCCGCTTCCCAGTTCGGCTCGGATAACAGAGGTATGCGGGACAGCTTCGTCAGCCCCACCTGTCTCTGCTTCCAGGATTGGACCGGGAAGGGCTGCGTCCAGAGCACATGGAGGCACGCAGCACAGTAGGATGAATGTATTGACACATATCGTATCGAATCAATTACTAACATATTAATTAATAATGGTAACAATGCTTATAATAGGCATACTATATTCAAATTCATATTTTAAATGGGATGCCACTAAATTTTGAGGGATGTATTGTTAGCCGTGTTGATCTGGGACCAAAAAAAATAAAAATAAAAAGCAAAAAACTCTACAACTCTTGGTTCAGAAATGAAACCTTCTATTAGAGCAACTAAAAAACTGCAAAAAATATTTATATCCTTTTCTGCAAGCTTTCAGGCACATGGTGCCTTGAGTCTAGAAAGAGTGAGAACCACTGGCCTGATATAAGCTCCAGTCTATGCAACTAGTCATACTATTACATGTATCCTATTCTCTTCCCCTTTTACCTCAAATGAATGTCTCCACAGTCCAATGAACAGATCAAATTCAGTTACCACCTACTTTTTAAAGAAATAATTGAAGAACTGGAATGTGTTGCCTGCATATTTCATGTCCATTGCTACTACTGCATTTTAAAACAACAGCCAGGACCAAGCCAAGAAGTGTGCTCCAAGACCACAACTTGCAAAACTTTTCACTTTCCCATCGATTCCAGAAACTCCCGAAGCAGCTGTTAAGAGTACCATACAGTGCTCTGGGAAATAAGTTTTCAGTAAGAGCAAAAAACCAAAAAAGTGCTGTTGAGCAAAGGGATAAAAACCAGGAAGGAAATATAAAATGCTTGTCAATTATGAACAAAAATTCTGGCCAGTTTAAGCAATAAGAAACCCACAGTAGGTATTTCATAAGAGCTAAGCAATGTGAATAAAACATTCATTGTAGAAGCTGCAATTTGCCACAAGAGGGCACTTTATAAAAGCCTAACAGCAAAGCACCGAACCTCGCTAACCTCATCACCAGAAGCAAACTTCCCCAAGCCCAGAACACACCAAAAGGATCCAGACTGTGCCAGGACAAGAAATGCAAAACCTGCCAACACATCTCCACCACCCCCACAATTACTACACCCCACAACAGAGCCATCAGCATTCCCAGATCTTACAGCTGCACCTCCAGAAATGTCATATATCTCATCCAATGCACCAAATGCCCTGATGGAAAATACATGGGAGAGACCAAACAACTGCGCACCAGACCGAACGCACACCGGACATCTATCAGAGACAGGAATACCCAACGACTGGTGGGGGCACATTTCTCCCAAGAAAAGCACTCTCTCTCCAACCTCTCAGTCCTGATCCTCAAAGGAAACTTACACAACACTTCCCAGAGTCGAGCCTATGAACTCCACTTCATCCACCTGCTGGACACTAAAAATCATGGACTAAATATAGACATTGGGTTTATGAGGCATTATAACCTGCCTGACAGGTGACTCCCCAGGTATCGCTCTACTTTTCATCCCCCTTCTCTCTCTTCCCCCCACCTGTCTCTCACCCATTGCCTCTTCAATCTACATTTTCACTGACTGCCTGTCTTGTATGCAGACCAGCCCAGCCTCGGGCCTCTTTGCTTTTCACTCCATCCAGGAAGAGCACACACCAACTGCTGAAACTTCCTTAGCCTGACGAAGGGTTTTTGAACCCGAAAGCTTGCTTAATAATTGTTTTCCAGCTATTTAAGTTGGTCTAATAAAAAATATCAGATTCATGCAAAGAGCCTTGTCTGCCTAACACAGCAAACACATCTATAATAGCAGCAACCAGTGTGCATGAGGGCAGGGAAAAGGAAAACATATGTGGTTTTTGGAAGAATTAATGCCACGCTACTTAAAAAGAAAAAAAAAACAACCCCCCAGGATCTAACATGCACTCCAGTCCAATATGCAATAAAGAAAACCAGTTTGGTAGATGCACCATTCCCTTATCAGAGCACCCCCCCCCCCCCCCAAACAAAAA
>NW_017728997.1:14399111-14403516 GCF_001723915.1 Gavialis gangeticus | reverse complement strand
CTTCCGACCCTAGAAACTATGAAACTACTATGAAACTATCTATCCCAAGAGATGGTGCTAGGGAGCAGCCCATTAAACTACACCCAGAGACAGATGCAACATTAAACTACACCCTGGGACAGACACCTTTTGGCACCCAGGCTGTGCAAGAAGGGCAAATGCATTGCATCTTTTCAGGATGTAGAAAAAACAGTATAGAAATACCAACCAGGGCTGCAACTCTTCTGCATTGAAGAACTTGAATGCATTTATGGAACTGCCCATTCCAGAGTACCTCTCCCAGTGGTACATACCATATAAAAGTAGCTAAGAGCAAAAAGGTACAAAATCCACAGTTTCTACCTGATGGCAAGAGACGGCTGATAGCTAAATGTTCACATTCATGTAGCTATTGGATCAATGTTGTCTTCACAGAGGAACCCCTTGGTTGTAGCATTTGCTCTCCAAAGAGATCCAAGCCTATCCAATTCTCACATCTGGCAGAGCATATTGTAAACCACCCTATGTTTAGCAGTCATTTCTGTAACAGCCAAGATGTAGAAGCATCCTGGAAATGTGCTCATGGGGTAAGCACTGGCTAATAAAAAAAAAAAAACAACTGGTAAATATAAAGGCAAATTGGTTTAGTCTCCTGAAGAGCTGTCAAAAAAAACCCTGGTATAATGTGATAGCACCCAGCCAGCATGGTGATGGGAGTATTAGATATGCAGAATAATAATTCACAAATAAAAAGAACATACCCATGAATTATCATCCTCCACATCAAGCCATTTAAGTAACATTTATCTGGGAGTTTAAAATGTCACTCCTGATTTATGCACATTTAACAGCTTTGTCACATTTCCAGAGGTGAACGTTACATAAAACTCCATGGAGTCAACGTGAACTTTAGGTGGCATCTCGAAACCTCCTCCTGGCTTCCCGTCCACTTCCTCTCGCTCACCACTACTTCCTTTCAATTGCCTCTCAAGTACCCTCGGCATTTTCCCTTCCCTTTTAATTGACCACAAACTACTTCGGCACTAAGCCTGCAGCCGTTTCAGCTGCGATGGCACTGGTGAGGACACCTCTTTGCCGAGCCGATGAGACTCAAAACCCAAGATGCTTTCAAACAGGGACAGACGTAGCTGTGGGTCGACAATGACTAAAGCCAAAAAGACCTCCCCGATGGATGCAAGGCATCTGTTCTCAGTACTACCCTGAAAGTGTGGTGCCAGGGAGGAAGGGTATGCAGCCCTGGCAGGTCATAGCAACATGCTCCAAAGCACACAAGACATGGTTCCTTAGACTTCGATGAGCTCTCGGTCAGGCCCCAGGTGCACACACCTGTTACAGACTCAGATGGCTGGGCTCCAATCCAGCACTGAAAGGGGGAATAGAAGAAGCAGGAGAGCACAAAACCAGTGCTCTCCTACGATAAGGCTCCTCTAGACAAGGGATGGCTAACCTGTGGCATGGGGTACCACGAGTGGCACAAAGAAGATTGGGGAAGGGACAGGCAATGCAGTGGCAGATAAGGCAGGAAGCAGAAAGCAGAGCAGCAGACGGGGCAGGGGGCAGAGAGCAGAGCAGTGAAGGGAAGGGGATCGGAGCGGGACTTGGGGAGGGCGTGAGGTTAATGTGTGGTCCACCTGCCAGAAAGACTGAGAGCACCCCGGCTGAGGAAGAAAAGTTAAGATTTACATCTCACCCTCCAAACCCAGTGTGAACTTGCACCAGGAATGAATTCAGCCTGAAACCACTCCTTTGGGCCAGCTGACACTTTGGCTGCTAGACAAAAGGAGAAGAAAAGCTTCCCTGTCGTTTCATTGCACTTTACCATGACAGAAACACCGAATTAGCCTCAGTAGCTGAACAGGCATAAATTGAAAGAGAGTCATCTACAAGTGACAGCGCTGGTCTGGCACTCCAAGAAACCAGGCGCAGGTTTCTGTTGCACACCTTGGGCAAGGCTTTTCATCTCACTTGGCCCTCGCGCATTTTGCCTGCCTGACTCGATTGCCTCGTTTTCCATTTTTAAATCATCTGCCATCAATGGGCCTGATTTCACCCAGGGTCTCCAGGTGCTACAGTAATGTATATAATTATCTGTAATTATTCTACATTGCACCGTCTTCATTTAAATGCTTGAAGTAGTTTCCCAAAAAGGATGCACATTTCCTACCCCCCTTAACGTTTCACAAGGCAGAAATCCACTTGCTATTGCCATGAGCTGTCAGTTGGACCAGAGGAGTGAAACTACAGCTCACTTAAGCTAGAAGACTCATTTTCACTAATGAATACAACTCCACTGCAGCCCATAAACCACAAATTATTGAATGTGGGAAGAGCCAAAGTTTGCATCTGAACTCTGCAGCTCAGGCCTGCTACTATTAGCAAAAAATAATGGTCCTACATTTGCTCAGCAGCTCACAGTTCTGATTTATTCCCTCTCCCACCATCAGTCATCTCATCCATAAAACTACTTCTTTCAAAAATAAAACAGATTTACAATAGGCTTCGAGTTAAGTTCCTTAACAATACTGTGTTAACTTTGTGAGGAATTTCTTGGCAAGTGATTGCTACCACAGTTTTACTTAAGAAAAGTTTTGTTAAGTGCATCAGCTCTTTTGGACTCATAACAGTGTCAAATGAATTCAGTATGTCTTCAGTTCCACATGCCCCGTAACAGATTTCATGTCTTGCCTTGCAGTGATATGTTGCTTGAAACCAGCTGTGCTCTACCCCAGATAGGGTTGCAATGCAAAGGGTGAGTTTCTATCCTGTGGCAGATACATTTTTAGCCGGTTCAGAGTGGTTTAGTCACATGAGCTGTGGCAATGGGCACTCGCGGGTAGTAAATGTTTACAATGTCAGGCTCCAGGTCAAAGTGCTTTGTGATGGAAGGTGATACCTAAATGTAAGTATTTTAAAATAAGGTTAGAGAACTCCCCGTAGGTGTCTTTGTCTGGAGTGTTATTTGTTGGAACTTAGTGGCATGTCTACACGCCTTGAAGTGCACCTAAATTTAATTTAATGCACATTAGCCTAATCTGCACTAAGTGGGTTTAGACAGGTGTCTACACATGCAGGTGTTAAAGCGGATTAATGCTGTGCGTGGACCGACTTGGGACTAAAGTTAGTCCCAACTCAATCCACACACACAGCGTTAATGTGCTTTAACACATCTACACATGCGTTAATGTGCTTTAACTATTCGCTCCTCAATTTGATACCTGAACTTGCACGTATCAAATTGAGGCACAAATAGCCTAAATTCACCCTGTATCAAAAGGGTGCGCACGTGTAGATGCACCCTAAGGGATTAATAGTACTTCTTTCAGGAGGGGAGAGAGAAATACTTTTTAGTTTTACTTTGTTTTATTTTATTTCTTCTAGCCCTCCTCACAAGTTGTTCTGCTTCCCTTGCTATAAGCTGACCTGAGCCTTTGTGGGGAAGGGCGGCATATAAAATTGCATAGATAACTAACTGCACACATAAATAAATGCCTACGGTTGTTGATCAAGCAGCCATTCAGGCAACAGGCACCCTTACATCTGAAAATAAAATCTTAGAGGTAAGGTATTCAGATGAAACCGGTGCCAGGTTTAGCAAAAGAGCATCAGTCCCGGGAGTTGATGCTGGCTCCAGAGGGAGCTACTGTCTTGCATTTGCAGTCTCAACAAGGGCTAGCTATCCAGAGACCAGGGGCAGCTCAGGCAAGGGAAAGCTCCCAATTAAAGAGCACGGGGAGAGGATGCTGTTGCTCTATTCGATTTTGAATGCTAACGGGCAAACACTTCTTGCAGCACGAATAGCAGCAGTCGTAAGGGTGGTGAAGCTGCGATCTCAAGCAAGCCTCCTAGATAACACAGCACACAAACAGGGCACCACGGCTGTGAATCTGTGCGCACATAGCAGAAGGAGGGGGATGGAGGGTGGTTATATAAAACAAAAAGCCAACATTACAGAGTGGTAGTTCAAAAAACTCTGATGAAGCAGACTGAAGAACAGCAAAAATAAATAACCACCACTGAAAGTAACTGAAAAGAATATATAAAAAAAAAAAAAAGACACCTGCAAACAGCTGAAATCAAAAGAAAAGAGATTTCATATATGTCACAGACATTAGGGCTGGAAGGGGCCTCAAAGATCATCAAGTCCACCCCTGCCCCAGGGGCAGGAAGTCACCTAGGGTCAAAGGACCCCAGCAAGATCAACGTTTCTCGAATGAGTCCAGAGTAGGTGCCTGCACCACATCTGGAGGGAGTCTATTCCAGGTCTTGGGGGCTCAGACAGTAAAGACATTTTTTCTCATGTCCAGCCTAAAATGTTCTTGGAGGACTTTATGACCATTGGTCCTTGTTTTTCCTTGGGGCACTCTAGTGAACAAACGTTCCCCCAGATCCTGATGCACACCCCTTA
>NW_017728997.1:14391208-14394111 GCF_001723915.1 Gavialis gangeticus | reverse complement strand
AACGTTCCCCCAGATCCTGATGCACACCCCTTATGGGCTTATAAGCAGCCACCAGGTCCCCCCTGAGCCTACGCGTCTCCAGGATGAAGAGCCCCCTGGCTCTCAGCCTCTCCTCATAAGGTCTGTTTTCCTGCCCTCTGATCATGCACGTGGCTTTCCTCTGCACTCGTTCGAGCTTCTCCACATCCTTTTTGAATTACGGAGCCCAAAACTGGACACAGTACTCCAGCTGCAGCCTCACCAAGGCCGAGTATGGCAGGAGGATGACGTCCTGGGGTTTACTTGAGATGCATCTATGGATGCAAGCCAGAGTTTTGTTTGCTCTACCAGCTCTGACATCGCATTGGTGGCTCATGTTCATCTTGTGGTCAGTCACGACCCCCAAGTCTCTTTCAGCCATGGTGCCAGCAAGCGTAGCACTGCCAAGCCTATAAGTATGCTGCAGGGCTCCCCCCCACTCAGGCGGAGCACCTTGCATTTATCGGTATTGAACGTCATCAAGTTTGTGTCCGCCCACTTACTAAGTTTATCCAAGTCAGCCTGGATCGCTAGCCTGTCCTCAGGTGTGGACGCTAGGCCCCAAAGTTTGGGGTCATCAGTGAACTTAGCCAGTGCGCTTCTGACACCACTGTCCACATCATTGATACAGATGTTGAAGAGAACCAGTCCAAGGACAGAGCCTTTAGGGGATGCCTCTGGTTACGGAGCACCATAACGACTCGCTGCCACCGACCACTACTGTCTGGGTCCGACCTCAGGGCCAATTTCCCAGCCATAGGACTGTGGTGTAGCCAGGCAGCAATTGCCTCCTTCTGAATCCTTATAAACAGCCTGGATTACCTTCCTAAGCCAAACAGGGCTTAGCCTACACAGATCTTGGGCCAAAAGTTGTGTCAAGATTGCAGCTCCTGTTTTCTAGATGGTCGCGCAGGCTGTAAATGGACGGAGAACAAAAAGTCACTGGACAGGAAAGGTGGCCAGCCACAAGGACAGAAAGAAGTCACTTCTCCTCCCAGCTGTCCACCAAGCGGATTGGGTCCCAGTGGAGCAGGTTTGAAGGAGTGTCTACACTGCAGTCAAAAGTTGCGACAGCCCTGACCTAGATTCAATCTCGATAACTCAGACACTGCTCTAGCTGCACAGCCAGAGAAATGACTGATTGAGTTCTTCTGGGGTGGGTTTGGCGTCAATACCCAAGCTAGCTCATTCAAAACTTGCTCCAGTATGTCTTCACTGGTCACATCTTTGATCCCAGTTTGGAGATGCGCAGGGACACATGGAAGTGGGGCAAGACCAACTCAGTGCAGCACATAAAGGTACCATCTAGCTCGCTGCTGAATTTGAAGTCACTGCAGGGTATAAAGCACTTCTCTCCAACCCTGCTAGCCAGCCAAAACGCAGAAGGGTGGGTGGGTTACCAGCAGACAGGATCCAAATAGATTCCCTCTTTTACAGCGGTCCAAGGAAATCTGCCAAGCAAAATCAACACTCTGTGGTTTTCCGTCTGCACAGAGACAGACAGCTGTTGTGAAGGGAAACCAAATCCCAGAGCCAGGACAAAGCCATGTCTTCCAGGAGGGCGAAGCCTCTGGTTTCCCATGCAGCAAGAGAACGTATTTGGGAGACAGTTAAGCGACAGAACGCAAGAGAGCCTTTATTTTAAAACTACCCATGTATAAAATAAAAATGAGAAGCATGCGTTTAAACTCCAGCCCATGCTCTTCTTCATGGAGACAACATAGCAACAATAGTGGATGGGGAGACGGGGAACGAGCCAGTTTGATTGCTGAAAAGCAGCACATTATTGCAGGAGTCCTCTACCTCTGTAGCCATGCAAAGTTACCAGACAAGGTGCTAGTAGGTGGCCCGGCTCCAGGACTGGATAAAACCACTAAAACGTCAGCACTACCAACAGCCTCTTCACCTCACTCAGCTCATGGCACCTGATGGAGGTCTATTATCTGCGAGATCTGCATCCGTACAACTGGGAACGGGATGCACCCAGCTATTTAGACCTCTGCTTATATATATATGCAAAGAGATGCTATATGGGCAGGAAGGCACAGGGATGTTCCATGTCAGTATATACAGATATATGGGAGAAGCTGCCTTTGCTGGATTTGTAGCCAGGAAAAAATGCAACTCTGGTCTCTACCAGTGCCACATTCAGACACAAAAAGGGTGAGTGAATACATGCCCAACTACAGAGACAGTCTCTTCCCATGGAAACCTTCGTAAGGTAAATAAAAGACAGATGGACATGTTCACAAATTCTCCCACGATGACTTTCTCTCTCCCTTGGGGTGGGTAGCCAGGGTCAGGAAGAAGGGAGGCTGGACGGGAAGCAAGGCTGTGACCCCTTGAAGACCAGATACACAACCTTGTCCTCTTTGGTTAACCATTGCTTGTCTCTCTGTATCTCTCACCAGCCTTCTTTCCAACGCACCCACCCATCTTACAGAGAAGGGCACCAATACTTTCTTTTGGGCCACCTCACGCTCCCCAAGACATCCCCATTCTGGATTGCAGCTACTCCCCTAACTCCACCTTCAACATACCAAACTGCAGTTGGAGTATATTCATCTAAGTGCATGAGATGCTAAATTCTTGCATCTTTCTCATAGGTAAAGCAGACTGGTATAGTGTTCAGCCTTGAAAAGAACAAAAAAAAAAAAATTTTGTGAGCACCCTTTCCCCCATGTAACATCCCCACATCCCTCACGTTACGTTCCCTTCTGCCATGATCAAGCTCATAAGTGATACCAATTCCCATCCACATCTCCTTTCTAACAAATGCTAGTGTAATAGCACACTGCACAGCCTGATTAGCTACAGTAGGGCACTCCACTTTGACACAGCAGGGAGCCTTCAGCAGGTGTGAATAGCTCTTTGTTATTCAGGCT
>NW_017728997.1:14360047-14386208 GCF_001723915.1 Gavialis gangeticus | reverse complement strand
ACATCTCCTTTTAAAAACTGGTCCACAGCTGTATTGCCATTTGTATCAACAGCTGTTGCAATTTGTGCCAAAACACTGCTGCGATAAAAAATGGCAACTATCATTTCTGGGTAAGAACCTCCCAAAATATAGCGCCTTAGGACAAATCTTTGGACAGAAGCTTCTTAAGAGGAAAAAAAAATCCACATCAATAGGATGAAGGTATTTAGTATGTGAAACAGGAAGAAACAGAGAAAGTGTGCAGGTTCAAGTTAAAACCCTGTTTTGGCAAAAATGAAGAAGATACACAGAACAAAAACAACCCCCCCCCCCAAACCCCCCACTAAACTGAAGGGTTAACTACAAAAAAAAAACTGTATTATTCTTAATTGTCTGGATGGTCATTTGGAAGGTAAAAAATAAAATACTTTTTATTAATGCTTCAAACGGGCCTCTTATGTCAAGATTACTGGAAGTAGAAAGGCTGCTAGCAAAGATAATTTTCCTTCATTAAAGTACAACAAAGTGTTTCTGGAAAAAAAAATTCCAGACAGAGCAAGTCCCCCCCCACCCTCTGCCACCCAAGTGCTCCATAAAAGATACAATATGTGGAATTACAGCCATGGAGTGGTCTGCAGACAAAACAGAGAAATGAAAAGCTTGGCTTGACATTTTAATCTCTGTTGCTTTCTTAATTACGGTGTTTAATGTAATTTGGAGGGGAAAAAAAATATCAAGGAATACAACAGAGCTGTGTGTGTCCGGGTGGCAGAGTATGCATGCAGCACAACTTCTGCCAAAAGCCTAGGGTTTTAATATATATATTAAAAAAAAAAGCTTCTGATTAAGCTTTCTGCTTCCCTCTAACGGCTTCTCTTGATTTGAAGTCAAATTAGTTACCCGTTCCAAGGGTATGGGTTATCCGTCTAATGCGTGTGAACCTCCCCAGTACCGAGCAGGGAGAAAAAAATCCTCCACTGAAGGATTGTGCTACAGGTGCTGCAAACCAACAGGCTGCTCCAAGGAGCGTGTCTTTCCACCTGAAGTTCCCCATCAATAATCTCAGGTGAGCAAAGGCTGCTGCAAGATGGGAGCTTGAGCTGCGTGCTGCTGAACAGCCTGATTGACAGGACTAAGTAAAAGGAAAAACAGATAAATGAATTAAACGATTAGGAGAGATCTATCAGTGAACGACTTGACTCCAAAGCTGAATGGTGGACTGATGGTGAAAGCAAACACCTGAGTGATAGAGCCCACCCTGCACGCTCTCAATCCCCACCCAAATAGGCAATTAATAGGGCAGAGATAAGAATTAAAGCAGGGAAACTTCCACTCATCAGCTCTGGGGAACCGTGCCAGCCTGGCTCTGCAGTGCAGACTAGTGACACGAGGGTCCCCTGGGCTGGAGGAGCCTTGGGGCCCAGGCCCTGCCGCCAGGGCTATGATGCACCTTCCACTAAAGAGGCTTGGATAACACACAGAAACAGCCGAGAGCAGGGACTGGAACCCAAGGGAGTACCTTGGTTGGGCTTTGGAGTCAGGCTTCCCCTTTGCTTGCTCTTTCAGGTCCCAGGGATTTCCTATTCTTAGCTGCACAGTGGGGTCAAGGAGTTTGCCTATAGGTAAGTCACTAAGACTCTCTTGGGGACCTAGGAGATGTAGGTATGAACCCCTGGACTTCCACTACCACTAGGTGACTATGTGAAGTGTGGAAAGCACAGAACATTTGCACCTTATAGACTAACCAAAGTAGACACACACACACACACACACACTATCTATAGATCCAGCGATCCATAGATCCATATCCATAGATCTATATGAACTACAGACTATATCTATGTATGTATCTATATCTATAGAAATCATATCTAGATATATATACAGATACAGACAGTCTGTGCATGTCTACTTTGGTTTTATATTTATCTCTAGATAGATAGATAGATCTATATCTATATATGTGTGTGATATATCTATATAGAGAGCTATAGATAAATATATCTATATAGATCTATAGATAGGTAGCTATCACTAGCTTTTGTGGGTTGGAACTCACTTCAAATGCTGTGAGCTTAAGCACATAAAAGCTTGTGCTACATATAAAGTGCAAGATTACACACACACACACGCACACACACGGCAGGAAGGAATATATATTCCTCCCTCCCTTCTACTTGCCTTCACAGTAACACTAACTACATCTATATGAAAGGTGGGTAACCAGCACCTTCCCCCTCCCGGTCTCTATTCAACGTGATGAAAAACTGGGGTCTGTCCTGCATGCCCAAAGTGGAGGATAGTTTGGAGCTGTGAATGCATCTACATCAGTGCTACCAGAGCCAAGAGAGGACATCACCTCTCCCTGCTCTAGGCAGCCAGCTCCCCCCACTCATTTTACAGTGACTGTAGCTGCTCACAGTGGGTCTGTGAATTCAGAGCCTGGCCAAGCAGGAAAATGCTTTGGACTCCCTGCAGAGCTGGGCCAACACATTTGAATGCACCATGAGAGAAAAGCAAGCTAGGGGCACAAGGCATAGGGGGGCAACTCTCTGCATAGAGTTGAGTTGTCTGGCCATGTGCGTTCAACCACATGCATCAGCTTGAGACTGTATATCAGGCCCAGTAGCCAAGTCCAAGGCACAAGCCAGTCCGGAGGCACTCTGCCTCCATGGACCTGCCAGAGGCCTGATGCCCCAAAGCAGGTCTTTGCTCCAGAGTCACCCCAGCCGCTCAGGACCCCATTGCATCTCCTGCATCCGGAGCCAGGCTGTCGGTTAAATCCCAACAGAGGAATCCTTTCTGCTGAGCAGTGCTTTAAGGGGCAGCAGAAGAGACACAGCTGGATCATCAGGCCCACAGCAAGGGCCCGATCCTGCACTGCCTCGCTTACTCAAATTGCTCGTAGACCTCAGTCGGAGCCCACAGCGCAGAAGGAATCGAGGGCCTGGATCTAAATTGGCAGCACTGACAGCCTGGAATGAAAGCCCTCCGAGTCTTAAATCAAGTTGATGGAAAAAAAATCACCAAGAGAACACACACGGAGATAATCACAGCCTCATCTACTGAACCACTCCTTTAAGGGCACACGCATTTTTAAGAGGCAACATTTTTGTCATCGTAGCAATGCTTCAGGCACCTCCAGCACCTTATGCTTTCCAAGCTCTTCTCTCAATAGCAATGGGTCACCTCTTGCAACACCTTTAAGAGATAAGAAAGCCTCATTCTCTCTGTTTTACCAGCAAGGAAAAATGAGGCACGGAGGTGGAAGGGACCCACCCACAGTCCAGCCTGAAGCCTGCGCACGGATGCCTTAACCCTCGGTCATGCGCTACTGCCACGGACCCGTCGTTCCTTTGGCTCAGGGCTGCCTGGATTCATTAGAGGCAGTAATAACGTTCTTTATTTATCTCTTCTTCTGCAGCACATCTCTGAGGCATAAAACAAGCCGGGGAAAACCTAATTAACGTGGACATC
Organism: Gavialis gangeticus; assembly: GCF_001723915.1. Taxonomy (NCBI): domain Eukaryota; kingdom Metazoa; phylum Chordata; order Crocodylia; family Gavialidae; genus Gavialis; species Gavialis gangeticus. The sequence goes on along the minus strand of NW_017728997.1, from coordinate 14,382,752 downwards.
TCTGCAACAACAATTCACAGTGTTAACAGCCTCTAAGTTTGCAGGAGCTGAAAGAGATAAACGCTGGTTGAGCCAGCACTAATGAACCGCCTAACAAAAACCCTGCCGCTGGAAGGAGACGTTATTTTACAAGGATTTGGGAATTTAAAAGACTGTTGTGGAAAAGCTTTTTAATTACAATAAAATACGTAAAGACAACAGCTCTGGCTGTCCTCTGCTTGTCTAAGGCTTTATTTGATAATTAGTTTACACAAAGGAGGCCGAAAGGCTGTTTGCTTTAAACATTACCATGGGCCTGCTCGTTTGGAGAGAGGACGGCTCACAGACCAGATTGCACCAGGAGACAGAGGAACGGAAACTCGCCCCTGGTTCGGCTGCACATGATGCTGGCTGCACACTGCAGAGGAAGGCATGCGCAGCACAGACGAGCGCTAGGAGCACACTCCCAGGAGCCTGGGGCTGAAACGCTGGTCCGCGTGGCGGAAGATGCAGCCGGGTCCTGGGGTCCCAGCTTTAGGCGCCTGTGTTTGAATGTCTTGCCACGAGCGTATTTCAGCCAGACCCTCCGCGGTCAAGCAACCAGAGCGCTCCTCCGCACTGCGGTCCCCATTCTGCTGTGCCCCAGCATCGTTCCCTGGCAGCTTGTAAGACCGTCAAGCATCACCCTAATCGATGCAAAGCCAGCTGCTCACAGCACGAATATCTGGACGAGGAGGGGGAAATCTGAAAGAGGGCCATGGGACAGTTTGAGTCATCTGCTTCATAACATACTTCAGCATGCACCGCCTGTTTTTCAGGCCTACTCTTATCTCAACTGGATTCCTATTAGAACTTCCCTGTAAAGCAGGAATAGCCACAGACACTGTCCAGGGCATACAAGCCCTCTGAAAAAAAGTCAGAATAAGCAGGCAAGCCAGGTAGTCTTAAAACAACTGAGTCCCGACTTCTCAGCCACGGCTTCAAGCACCTGGTAGGTGCGGTATCAGGCAGATAAAAGATATTCCACTGATTTGCTTCCAACCAGGATAGAAAGGAAGCTCAGCCCTTGTATTTGCTGGGAACTCTCAGTAGCAACATGGTTTGTTTGTTTTTTACACACACACACACACACACACACACACACACACACACATATATGCACACGCACTTATATTCACTCACCCAAGCAGAATGGAAATCCCTGTGAACTTCAGTTGCCTTGTGGGAAAGGAAGCCTAGATGAATGAGAGAGATGCAAGGAGAATCAAAAAAGCTGGCTCCTCTTCCCACCTCCACTACTGACCTCCCAAATGGTAGGTCACTGCTCCGCTGTGTCCGCCTCAAACCTTTACACTGATGTCTTTGAGGTGGGAAGTTTCTCTTACCATGTGTTTGCAACCTGATCTCTTGTCCTAAAAAAAATTTTAAAAAAAAAATAAAAAAGGTAAGTGCTTCATACCTCTTTATGTGAGCATGACTTACAAGCTCTAGCTGTTAAGCAGCTCACAAAAGGAAAAGCAACTGCTTTTTAGTTTCTACTGAAGCATAGCAAGAGGCAATTCACCCCCCAAGGTCTTGCCCTACCCAGAACCACAGGATGGGGAAAGCAGAATACTCCGTGCATCCACCTGCTTTCCCTATGCTGCTAAGGGGCCATCACATTTCTCCCAGGTATTAGGGTTGCCAACCCCCCAGGACTGCCCTGCAGTCTCTGGGAATTAGATATAAATCTCCAGGAGACTGCTGAGAGTCACCCAGGCAATGAATGATAGGGCAGCCATTAAAATAAATATGAAATGTTGAATCTGATTCATGCAGCAGTCCAGTGGGTTTGCAAAGTGTAATAGCAACATGCATTTGCCTTCCTAACAAAGTCTACGCACCGTAACCCATAATGGATGTACACGAGCACGCTTGTGTGTCGCGGGCGCGTTGGCTTTCCCAAAACCTCCCAGCATAGATTCAGAGTTGGCAACCCCTACCAGGTATGGCCACACAGAGTTGGCTGCTCTGTGTGCTTCAGTAAAAGATCTTTCAACGCGGTAAAAGCCAATGAATCCCACTGGAAATCTCTGAAAACCAAAAGCATTGTTACGTAACGAATTCCAGGGGCCTTTACATTGCTCCGCTTAAAAAGTTGACCTAGAGATGCTAGTAACTCTAAATACACGAGAAGATTGACTTTTCAATTCAACGTGCTGTATTTTTGTGAGGGGTTTGTTTGCTACAGCCATGGATTAAAGACCATTTGCTAGAAGGAGCAGAGATTATCTGCTTCCTGCCTTAATAGAGGGCCATGCATTCTTCTGTTATCCAAGGAAAATAAAATAAACCTTTCGGATGGCTAACAAGAGTGTGGTAGAGTGCCTTAGCTCATGTTGTGGAGGTCACCATTTCACCCAGGCAAAAAGAAACTGGTAAAGAGGTTTGAAGCAGAGCAACAAAAAAAAAAAACAAAAAAAACCTTGCACTCTTTCTACAGTCGTTTTTCATTAAAATCCCCTAAGTGCCAAAATATAGATGGTTTTACTTTGTAGTTAAGGAAAAACAAGATAAACAGTGATACCCTGTTGCAGCCAGTACTCTTAATATAAGCAGCATCGTAGATACAGCTGGCAGTTTTATGCCCCTGACCTGCACTGCAACAACAGAAAAGATCCAGAAACAGGATAAGCCTAAATGACTTAATTTCCCCATTACAAGGTAGTGCCACAGTCAAACTCAGCAATTCTTCCTTAAATACTGGCAAAGCCCTTAAAAAAAAAAAGAAATCAAGAAAATATCACAAGGTGTCTACACGGTATCAATCTGAATTCTTACAGGACACCTTAGGGATGAGATGTTAAACTCGTGGCTCCATCTGAAAGAAGGATCCCAAAAAATAAAAGTGGAAGGAATCATGTGTTAACACAGCAACATTTTTTATTAGAGATCCCTGCTTCTGGTTTACACGTTGTGGGTACAGGCCTCTGTACACGGCCTGGCCTCCTTAGGTTGCCTTTGATGTGACACTAGGCACAGCCAGCAAGATGGTTATTAAAAACAGCTTTCTGGAAAATGAAGCAGATGGCTAGTCACAGGGGGAAAGGCTTTGTTTCACTCTACAGGAAGTTTCTGGCTACTATCATAGTGTCATATTAAAAGGTATTCAGACTATTCGAAAGAGCTGCAGACTGCCCAGTGGTTCAAGAAAATGCATCTGAAAGGGGTGGCTCTGAATACTGCTAGAAGCCTACAACAGTGCCTCCAAAGCTGGAGTTTAGCGTCCCTCGGGTATAAACTGGGATAAACTTCCTTGACTGGAACGGCACGGGATAAACTCGTGTGCACACCCAGTCGTGCCGGTGACACTGACCCTTTGGTGCTCCTGATGACCATGGCATGCAAAGGAACGTGCAAGAGGAAGAAAAAGCCAGGACTCGCACCACAGCTGGCTCTTCTCGGCTAGGGACAGACATTACACATAAACCGGTTTAAGTGATCAGAAACTGATTTAAACCTGTAACAGAACAGGCGTTCAATGCACATAAACCAGTTTGAAAGTGGCTGAAACCAGTTTGGGATAAACCTGGTTGACTGTAGTAGCAGACTTAACTGATATGGGTGAAACCGGTTTATGCAAATGTCTGTCCCAGACCCTAGGGTCAAATCTTGCTTTCTACATTTGCCAACGTATAAAGGAAAGCCGATGAGACGTCTTCTTCATTGGAGACACACTCTCGGCACGTGTCGTAGCCACACTAAGGCCCATTTGCAGGAGAGGGGCCCGGAGAAGAAGCCCACCCAGGTGTAGTACTACTGGATGCATCGTATTGGTCATTATAAACACAGAGGCGTGCACTGCTTCGGGACAAGGTCTACTCCGCTAAATATTTGTTTCTTCCCAACACAGGAGCCGACCACTGTGTAAATGCTTCGAGAGAAGAAACGAGGAAATACGCAAGGAGTCTGGATCATCTCAGCCCTAAAGATGGAGTTACTTATCCTGACAATGGGATTTATACACAAGCAAGCATGAATGGGATATTATAACTAGCCTGTGCTTTGCCAAAAAGGGTCAAAGGGCTTACTACTGTAAATCAGACCACGTTTTCCTCTGTTTTATGATTCTTCTTGATGCTGAGAGCAGCCTAACTTTTTTCCCCTCCTCTTCCATATGGGAGGGAGGGGGTTGTCAGCACACACCGGCTTTCTGCTGCTCTTCTCCAAGAGTAGAAGCAGGTGTCTCAAGGTCATTACAGAATAACTGACCACAGAAAAAAAAATCTCCTACCTAGAAGTTTCACACCCCCCACCCTGCTGATATCAACATCATTTTGTCATTCATCTCACTGCTGCTTGCTGTCTTTTGGTATCCATCCTTCTGCAGCTCTGATAGCTGGGGGCCTGATGCGCATTTATACAGATGCAGAATGTAAATGAAAACTGTTTGAGCTTCTTCTCGCTGTTGAGCTGGGATGCATGTCTCCTGCTCCAATGCAAGATGCACACAAACGGCCTCAAAACGCTTCAGCTCAGAAACATGGAGGGAACCTGATCCACAAAAATCGACTTGTGTTTCTAAAAGAAAAGTAACAAAAAACAACAACTTGGAAGCTCTCTCTTTTCACAATCTTGGGCTGCTGCCCAGATGTCAGGGAGTGCCATGAGTCTGGTAAAGCAATACCCTGAAAATAAAAGATGTGGCTTAACTTCATAATAGTATCTCTTACGCAGTCACAATTAGAGCATTTTGCTGAGGATTACATGCCGTCCTCCTGCCGTCTCAGACTCTGCTTTGCTCCATCTGAGTACTTCCAGCCTGAGCCGAGTCGGCCGTTACTTGGGGGCTTGAGTATTTTAGATCTCATTTGGGGTCCTAGTGCTCTTATCAAAGCCCAAGGCCAATTGATTCAGATTCGTACCGTCACCCTCCAGTTCAAATTTATGAAGCGTGCCATACAATGTACACCACTTAAAATAAGCACGTTATTTATATGCATTTAAAAAAAAAAAAAAAGGTGCCTTCCCATTCGATCACCCCAACCCAAAAGGTTACCCCTGGTTTTCCTCCCACAGCAATTAAGGTCTTGTCTACACGGGGACGCACAGAAAAATTGTTTTGAATCAACTTCTCACATGGCTTAGTTACCACCTTAAGCCTCTCCAGAATTAAACTTAGCTCCCTTTGGAAATGTAATAAACTTTAAGTGGATCAAAGCCATTTTCATTCTGAAGAAGACTGCTCACACAGGAATTTAAGGCCATTTATTCCTTTTTAACTTCACACTTACAGGGTGCGTCTACATGAGATGCTTAATGTCCACTGGACTCACTCTACTGCACAGCTGGCAAAACCCATGCTAATGGGCTAATGCGCATTACATTAGTCCAATGAGCATTAAGCGTCACAAAAAAAAAGCACTCGTTTGTGCTAATGCTCAGTAGCACCAATTACAGCGCATTAAGATAGTACCTGTCACAACAAGTACTAAACTTAACGTGCTGTAATTACGGCATATTAACGTGTAGACGCACCCACGTTAACTTATTTTGGATTAACTTCCAGGTGTCCTCACACAGACAAATCTGAAGTAAGCGCAAATTCAAAAGTAGCAAGAAAAAGGGAAGTGGAGGGCTCAAACACACATCCATTAACAAGGAGCAACATAGATGAGAATTGTGCATTCAGCAGAACCTTGCTTACAACTCAGGGTCACCTCCAGTCTACCATTTACCAGTGAAGCAAATGCTATAAAGAAGCAATTTTGTTCCATCATCCTGCTGCCATGACTGGTCCTCTGAGAGTGCAACACTTGCATTTTCATTCAAGCTTTGATTCGGGAAAGCAGATAAGCACGTGCTTAGCTTTAAGCGTGTAAGACGTGCCAGAGACTTTAGCGGGACTCTCTAAGATGTGACAGATACACTTTGCTCAAACCAAGGCCCTGAATGACAGCACGAAGGCATGAAAACCCTAGGACATACTGACACAGCAATGGGTGCACCAGCTGGAACAACTTGCTGAAGATTAGACTAAGATTCGTGTCCAATTCATTGCCCTCCTTGTTCAAATGAATAACGAGGTCAGGATAAAGCCTTAACTGTACATACTAGTCAACCATTCCCAAGTCGCTTCACAGTTAACACGATGGTGAAATAAAATGTCAAAATACCAGATAGCGATGGCTTTACATAGCCACAGCTGCGCATGCATTTCATGTATAAACACACAGCTGTGCATGCATTGCTGCTGAAGTCGTTTGCCACCTATGAAGTCGGGTACCCTCTGAAAATCTCAGCCAAAGTCTACTTCCATTCTGGGCTGCGCTGGTCCCTGGCTGCCACGTGTACTCCCAGCTGCTTCCATCCACCTGTCAAAAAGGTATCTGCTTCTAATCCCTGAAGAAAAACAGCTCACTTGGTTCCAGATACAGCTGGGTGAAAACAGGCTTTAGTCAAAAAAAAGTACGCGAGCTCAGCATATTTGCATTGTACAGCCATTTGCAAAAGGACTAAAACCGAAATTAAGTTAGCATTTTACTCCTGTGGTCCACTGCTCTCCTGTGTCACAAACACAGGACCCGAAGCTTTTACAATACACTACCATCTTGCTGATCAAGAAGTTTGGCAGTGTCATCTGGTGAGCATTAGACATGGAAGTAGAAGAAAACACCCCCAGTGTTTGCAGAAGGAACAAAGCAGCCTAAATTTCAAACACAATTCAAAACTAGGTGGACAAACCTTTGTCCAAATTTTCTTTCAGCAACAATTCATCTTTGGCCTTGGTCCAGCTATGAGAATTTTCCGATAAAAAATTAAAGGAGCCCCTAGGGGCATGCCCACCCACTCCCGCAAAGTAATCCACAGCCAAATTTAAGGGGTTAGAACCAAAAGACTATATAAATCTGACTATAGTGTCTGTTATCAGGATAAATTGCAACCAAGCTCTTATACAAAGATCCTTGAACCCATCCAAAGAAAAACAACATGCAACACAACCAAGTCGGTTCTTACTTAATGCCTTTGTGCCCACTATTGCCTAAATCCACTCCACAAATCTGTTTAGGAGGTCAGATTTTTAACAGGCACTGGACACACTGATTAGCTGTATTTTTCTGACTAGCTGTATTTTTCAATGCCAGAGGCAAAACGCATGATCCAATTTGCACCAACAGTAGCCGTAGCACTAGCGTAAAGAAAAATAACACCTGCTGTAGACCAATTAGAAAAATCATCCTGACCAACACTAGGTCCTTCAGTGAACTGAATACACATGCATTTCTTTAAAAATATCCTGGATCTCAAGCACAAATTCACTGCTTCCTCAGGATGTCTGACAATAAGCAGCTCTTACCATGTTTTTACATTTCTGTAAAGTGTCACATACTCACCCGAGCGAGATTTAGATCTGCAGTTCTCGACCAGGGTGCCACAGTCACCTCAGGTGCCTTGAGATCTCTTCAAGGGTGCTGCACAGTGCCAGCACTGTTCGGTGTGCCAACATGATTCACAAAACACACCCAGAGATTTCAAATAGGAATCCATAGTGTTCAGTACATCCTGACCTGCTGTGGTCTTTCAGTGCTCTCCGTAACAGAAGAATTGCTCTAATATTTTTCTCTAGTCAAAAGACATGTGAAAGCTAAGAGCTGGCGTTTTCCAAGAGGTGCCTTGAGTCTAACAAGGTTGAGAACCACTGGTTTAGATCAATCGTAGCTCTTTTTCAATCCAGGGGATGAATAAAAAGCGTTCGTTTGCGCTAATGCGCAGTAGCTCCAATTACAGTGCATTAAGTACTAAACTTAACATGCTGTAATTACGGTACATTAATAAATGCGTAAACACACCCACATTAACTTACTTTGGATTAACTTCCATAGCACTTTCACAGTGCAGCAGATTAGTCCAATGAACATCAAGCGTCACAAAAAAAGCGTTCGTTTGTGCTACTGCGCGGTAGCACCAATTACGATGCACTAAGTTAGTATCCGTCATAACAGGTACTAAACTTAACGTGCTGTAATTATGGCGCATTAATAAACGTGTAGATGCACCCACTTTAACTTGCTTTGGATTAACTTCCATAGCACTTCCCATGCAGGATCTTGCCCACTTTACTAACATTCATGATTCAGGTCTCGACAGCTTTGGAGGGCATGGAGATATCTTCCTAGCTGTATGGGGACAGGGTGATATTCCCCTTGCTGTTTTTGTACCTGAATTCCTTACTCAGTTACCAGGGGCTTTAATCCATAAAACACCTGTGTGCAGTAGATCAACAATGACTCACTTTACAGAGGGGATAACCAAGAGAAAGCAGGTGAAGTAATTTGCCCACAGTCGTACAAGGAGACACAGGAAGAAGAAAAGGCATTGTAGCTCTCTCTAGTACAGTATAATTCAGCAGCTCTTTGGTCTGCCGACTGAGCTGGAGCACTAAAGCCCAACGGATAGGTTTGATATGATGATAACACCCATGCAACAGGAACCAGCAACCCCTTTTGCAGCAAAAAGTGGACGTAGAAGTCCCACCTGCAGGGAAATACGTCCTCCCTCCCCCATCCAAATATTGGCATGGCAGCCCCAGCGTCCAGGTATTACAATGCTATGAAGGGTCTCAGCTGGCTTATTCTGTGATATATTAAATGACATGCTAGTCACAGAGATGCACACCGAAGCAAATGAAAGCCTCACGAAATCCCGGCCATGGCCCAGACAACGGCTGACTCCTTTCCCCTCAACGCACTGTCTCAGACTTTGCACCAAAGTCATCCACCCATGACGCACCCGCAGCCTGAGCAGAGAAATGCCCTCCGAGATGGCTGAGTACGTAAATCTCAGTGTGGACCGCATCAGCCTAGGGAAAGCAGCCAATCTTTGCTCCCAAGCTGAGCTTTTTTCAGGGCCTGTTGCCAAAACCTGCTGCAAAGCCTGTCCTTCCAAGAAAGAAAAGGACTTCTAGCCAAGTAAAGTTGGTTTGGCCACAAGAAGAAAGGGAAGCTCCACACCTGGCTCCATGCCACACACGTGCACCTGTTCATGCTATAACTCCTGACATGCTACAAGACACAAGTCTCATGAAGTCACCACGAAGAGGGAAGCGGTAATTCATTCATACGATTAGCAAAGGTCACTTGGGGCAGGGATATTACATAAAAACCTAACTCAAGGCAGAGACCATTGCAAAAAAAACCCAACAATGTGAGAGCTGACATATCAACAAGCCTCAAAACGTAAACGTCAGCAACGGACAGCAGGTCCCAAGAGCAAACAGCCAGAGCCACAAAAGTGACAAAGAAATTACTCTCCGAGTTCCTCCCAAAAGACATCCTTCAACCACTTGGAAAGCTGGCACCAGCCCATGGTGAAACACTGCACAGAAGTACAGTACAACTGCAATGGTACCTGGCATCGATATTGCACCTAATGCATCAGGGATTAAGCCCGTCTTTAACGACTAGAGAACAGGATGTGATGCAACAGAGGGAGCAGATTAGCCCTAATACACCTATTATGGGAAATTTATAGCTTCCCCCTGCAGCATCTGTGCTAGGCACAGTCACACTGGACCAGCTGATCTTGGTCCTGATCCAATCCCTTGCTACAAGAGCAGGGGGGAAAGAAAACCCCAACTAAAAAAAGCCCCATATAACTCTGGGATGGGCTACAAGGCCCCTGGGTGGGTGAAGGCAACATTCAATAATCCAGAAAACCTGAAGTGAAGCAGGGTTTTTTCTAAGCCCTTTAGAGGCTCATTCTTCAAAAAGCAGCACAAGGATTTATTTACCCTCTAGGCTCATGCAAATTGTGTGGCTAAATTCCCGTGCTCAATGTCCGCCGCTTGACGTCAGTTAGAAGGATTATTTTCTCAGATACACTAGACTGAAGCTGGCCAGCTCTCCAATGGAAAGTATCCATGAGCAATTCCCACTGGCACAAAGGAGGATACGTGTCCTCTGTGAACTCCCAACGTTTAGGAGTCTGGACCTCCAAGTAATTTAAAATTCCCCACTAAACCTCCCTTGCCGTGTGCATTCATGCCCCTAGGAAAGGAAGTCTGCTGCGGTTATGTTGGGGATCCATTGCGTCTAAACAGTTGAGTTCTTCAACGCAGAAACGTCACTTCTGCATAACATCAGCGCTGCACAATATATTTACAAACTCTTTAAAGTAATTTACACCGGGCTCTTTAACTGCGCCCCTGCCAACTGGATGAATTATGCCCATTTCTAATTACTTCAGCAGAAAAACAAACAGCGTATTATACCTCCAGAAAGCCATTTTAGAGTCAATCTCAACTGCCGTAGGAATAAATCAGTGCAAATACTCCCAAAGTTTGTCTCCCAGAAAAGCTGATAATCACATGCTCATAAAAAATAAATGTTCAACCAGAGTCAGGTTTGTAATATATTAATTAACATAATTTGGGTCTGCTGTGACAACGGGCCATCTGCTTCACTGAGACGCATCGTGAGAGTCTACAATTTTCAACTTGGTTTAAGCTGATTCTTGTTGTGCATGGTTGAATTTCATCTGAAAATAAACCGGGAGGTTTTGCATCCATTTTGGGGGGGACAGGCACTTCCTGACAGGCAGCCAACACACTTCTCATTGTTAACCCTGTAGTCTTCATCAGGCTGCTCTCTCACACTCATCTGAGGCAGTTAAGGGCAACATTACCCCATGGTTGGTGCCAGGACCATCTCCAAGCCAACGACAGTGTATGAAGAGGAAGAACAACACAGAACAAAAAAAATAATAATAATTCAGCAGTACTTATTGCCTTCGTGCTGGATCATAACAAATTAGGGTCAAGCTTCATTGGCAAGAATGACTCTCATTATTATTTGTAGTAGCAACCAAAGGGGCCTGCAACTGGGAGCCTTTTGAGCAACTCAAGCAAAGCTAAAGTAAGTCCTTGACAATCTAAATATATCCAAGTGTGGGACAAAGGAGCACTGTATTTTTCCCCCATGGATGCATAAGGAGCCTATGGCAGAGCCAGGGACTGACCCCAAATCCGCAAAACCCCAGGCCAGTGCATTAACCCTGACATCCTTCCTTGCACAGCTTGAACCTTTCTAAAGCTGCAGCTGTCTCTACAGTGGGTTACATTTTTGGACACAGATGCACCCATCCCATGAACATACTCCCTAGTGCAAAACTCCCTGCAGTCTGAGGTATTCATGGCATCTAACCCGAGCTACGGGTCAGAGCTTATTTCCATTGAAGTCAGAGGCATAATTCCTGCTGAATTCAGATGGAGCAAAATTGGCACTGACATGGTTTTGTTTGCGGCTCAGTTTTGAAAGATAGCAGCGGTACGAGGAATTCCACCCGCTTACGGGCCAAGGCTTGGCTTTGGCTCACTGATGGGTGCATGTAACACATATGTATGTGGAGGCAGCACAACCGATTGCCCTCTGCTAGACTTTCTAATGTGTGAATGGGAGATGGGATTGAAGCCCACAGGCCTAAATCTCAAGAGACTCCACTTTGCTCCTGTTCCAGCCACAAGCCATAAAATGCAGGCCTAAACCAGTGGTCCCACGAGTCACGGCTCGTGAGACACTCCAATATTGGCTCACAGCTGCAGGAAACTAAAGAACCTAAACCTGAGTGAGAGCAAAGTAGGAGGCTGCCTTCAGGATCTGCAACTTTATCAAGTCTCATAACACAAACTCACACACGTGTGGCTGAGTTCAGTTGAAATGACAAAAAGAAGGAGCTCCAGCCTCTCTCATGCTGAACACTGTTCAACAACCCGGAGAAAATAGATAAGCAGTGAACTATACAATACCTGATGGCATTACTGGAATAGGGAGTTGGATGCATCATACAGGAGAAGAGGCAAGATCAGCCGATGGCAGTGAAACATTCAATTGACTGCGTGTGTGATTGTGAGCAGACGTGAACAGACACTCACCTAGGGCACTGGAGCCCCTACAGCTAAACCTGCTTGAACGGCTTTTCCCCACTAAGAAAATCTCACGACGAAGGTGAGGTGTGTTGGTGAAAACCTACAATGAGCATGTCTTCTTGGATGGAGGGGGGAGGTGGGGAAAGGGGGAAAAACAAAACAAAACAGGCTTTCTGGTATATAGAAGACAAAGAAATTCAGCCCAATACAATGCAACACTTAACCTGTAAAAATGCTGCATAATTTTGGCATACCGCAAACACTCCCTCCTTGGCATTTAGCCATCACACAAATGTTCCAGGGGCCCAAAGAGCAGAAATAAAAGGCTCCAGTCTTACCTTCCACTTTTGAAACACTATGGCTAAGTACAGACAGTCAGAAAGCCCAAGGCTTAATAGATTCGGTCATCACAGGTTAGTCTAAGCTGTGTGGACTGAACCGATAAACAAGTGAACAGACATTCACTTTTGATTTTTGGAAATGCAGTCACATGCTTGCAGTGGCCCAGGCCAGAAGCCGGGGGCACTAGAGAATGCCTCCCCGCTCAGCTGCAACAGACAGCATGGGCCAAAGCTAGCCTGCCCACCCTTTGAGGTGGGTTTTGCACGGGGGAGTTGCAAAGCATCCTGGGATGCTGGGCGGTTCTGGGTTAACTTGAATCTGGAGGGGATCTGGGACAGAAGTTCAATAAACTACTTTAACCTAAAATCAGTTAAGTCTGATACTACATCTATCCAGGTTTATCTTCAACCGGTTTCAGCCATTTTGAAAGTGGTCCATGTGTACTGAACTTACGTTACAGATTTGAACTGGTTTCCAATCACTTATACTAGTTAGTGTGTCATTTATGTCCCTAGCCTAGATCTTTTTCCTTAGTATACTGAACAAAAGTTCCAGGAACACTTACAAAACAACTTGCTCAAGCAAAGAATAAGTCTTTCTTTCCCTTTAATTTAGCCCTGCATCTTGGATTTATCTTTGCAAACTTTTGCTTTGATTAGCAAAATTAGAGATTTATTCCTTAAAAGGTGCTTCCTATGCCCACAGGAAGTCCCATCCATCAACCACGACTGTCCTCAATGTTGCAGAAGTGTCCTGGCATCCCTACATGCAAAGGCAAGGTAGAATGTACTAATGGCATTATTCTCACTGGCTTATAAACGGTGGCAGTGTTTAAATACCCTGTTCGCTGAGGATTTATAGCCAAGCAGCAAAAATTTGCTTCCAATGGAAACCTGGTAAACAAAGTCCTAAAGAGACCATCCATCGCTAGATGAACTGGAAAAATAACTCATTACTTGGACTATAATGGAGGTTTAGGAAAAATCAACAACGTTGCAGACATGCCAGATCTAGACATCATGTGTCCTGAAAACAAAGCAGTCATTTCATGTGCTCCCTTATCTACAGATTAGTCGAGTAGGGGGGTCTTTCTGATGGATATCTAAAAAGATATGAAAAGTCAAAATTTGTTTGATAAACAGCGAATCCCCAAAAGCCGAAGTTCTGTACCTGGCTCAGAGGTGGGTACCTGGCATGTTCAAAAGGCTCAACAACCAAGCACAGGTTATTTGCCCAACTATGGGGCCTCTCTATGCTTCTTGGAAAGAATAGGAATATCCATGTCTTAAATGATCTGGAAATGTACCTGGCATGAGAGGGGTTAGAAAGCTGCTTTTATTCTTGTACTCCTGACACTGGACTGGTTTAAAAAGCAAAATCCCAAGAGAAAGAAGAATCAAGACCAGATGCATATGGCAGGGAGGAAACAACTGGCAAGCATTTAATTGAATGTTCATTACTGAAATTCTCCTTGTTGAAGGGGGCAATGCTCACACTCAACACACTTTATTCAGATATAATGAACAAGACAAATTTGTATGTTAGCAAGGCTCAGCTCCCCATAAAGAGGAACATGGCATTCCTCACCAACTGGCTAGTGAAATCTGGGGAGACCGGACAAATGCCCTTGGCTGCAATTAAGCAGGGTATTGCTGGACTAGCTGGGGGAAGGTGTGAAAAAGAAAGAGGAGGAGAAGCTGAATATCTTGCAATGAAGGCCATATGAGAAACATGCATGAAGATGAAGGATGATAGGCCACCAGGACTGGCTTAGTAGCCAGAGACTATTCAGCTTTCCATCCAGAGCCTACCAGTTGCAAGAAACCAGCTCTATATTCCTAGCAACATAAGAACACCTCCGAGCAAGCAAAGACCAGACAGCTGATAAGCCTTTCACGCTGATGAAGGCACGGTAGAGAAACTTCCTTTTGTTCTGTACGAGAAAATCATTCAGACTTAAAACCGGCTGCAGCAGAAATTCAAGCATTGGCAAAAGGCAGGTGAGCATCCACCGTGTTGAAACACCGATGGTGCGGTCTCTGACTCTAGCAATCCCATCGGATTCGCCATTCTTGCAGCTTTCCCTGCCTTCGGGTCCCAAACCTACACGAATCGTCCATCCCCTGAACTCTTGCCCCATGTCTCATCCTGTCTTCGACTCCTCACAGAACGTAAATCCTCGAGGGAGAGGAACGTGCCTCGCCCTGTGTTTGCAAAGCACTGAGCAAACTTACGGCACTATAGACATAATGACGATTAATAAATTCAACCCAGACCAATAGAGAGAGAGTCTCCACTCTCCAGTGCCAAATATTTTACGAACGGCTCTGATAAAGGCCATTTATGGAAGTCAATATTTGGAAACAGATCACTAGGTGCAGCAAATTAGTACCTGTGGCAGCAGTATTTGCTTTCATTAAAAGCAATGTTTGCAATCATGGAATGGTCTTATGTTATTCAGGATGCATTCTCAATGAAACCTAAACTATTTAAATGTAAATGAGAACCATTCATATTTGACATCAAGTATTTACAGTCCATTATTTGCCAGATGTATTAAACGGTTTCTTTTTCCAAATCTGAGCATCCATTGAACCACATGCATACACACTCTGCATCCAAGCAGAATGCAGACCCCTCTGTCCCAGCTCCCGACGGCTTCCCCCCACCAGCCCTCTACAGATTACATTAATCTTCTTGTTTGTTCCTGCTTTAATTAAATGATACCGTCTTTCCAGGCAGTCTGGTACACAGATAATCAGCAGATAAAACTGATTTAAGGTGATGTGCTGCTCAGACAAATAATTGTTGTCATAATAATTAGCCCTCAATAAGTACAAGCCCTAACCCAAAACTGTTTGTGATGAATCATATATGGATTAAGTGCATTTGGATGGGCCAAAACATCCCAAATTCGTTCAAGACTTTGAAAGCCCAACCCAAGCTTTAGCTGATAAATGTATGCAACTTCACACGAGGCATCAATATTTATATAACAAAGCAGTAAAAAGGCAGCTTGATCACTCGGCCTTGCTAGTTGTGCTAAACTCACACTTTTCTTCTCTTTTCTTTTGTCTTTAGCAATTGTTCGGCTTCATTTCACTAATAGCATCGCTGGTTATAGCTCTTACGCTGAATGTCCTTATTACTGCTATACCCCTGTATTTCATTACATCTATAGATGGCTTGGGGCTTAAACCAAGCTCTTAACTACTTGCAGTTAGAAGTATAATTTCCTACAGCACAGCATTTTGGGCACAGTCTCCCAAAGCTGATAGGTGACAGGATACTGGCTTGCCTGTGTGATCGTTTATAGCTGGGGGTGCTCAACCCCTGGTCCACGGGCTAGATGCAGCCCGCGGAGCTGCGTCATCCAGCCACAGGGCTCCCCAAGAGGCCAGAAATTTAGTGGTAAGGGATCAGTGGAAGTGCCAATTGCCACTCCCTGCCAGCCAAATTTTCATGGCCATGGAGAGCCCTGAGGATAGCACAGCCCTGCACACTACATCAGATGTGTGGGGCTGAAGCAGGATCCAGGCAGCGCAAGGTCCAACCCTGTGCATGACCCAGCCTGCGTACAAGCCCCACGTCACTCGTCCAGCCTGCAGGGCCAAACAGCGGAGCACCACTGCTCTACGAGGTCCTAACTCCCAGTCGGAGTTGGAAACCACAGCGAAAGTAGCTGCACCAGCCTGTCTGCAAAATATAAAAGGCCCTGGGAGCACACTGTTCTCCGAGCCGACTTCCAGTTGACTACCAAGATTGTGCTGGTCATTTCTGGATGCAACTTGAGAGCCCTTTACAGGCCTGGCTTAAGCTTCCCCAAGAACCACCGCATTGTCATCTTGAGGACTTGCAAGCAAAAAGGGACACTGCTTTCTCCGGACGGTGGCATTCGCTTCGGGAAAGCGTTCAATCAGCCCAACGGGCTCAGATCAAGTGCAGCTCCTCAGAGCGAGACTTCACCCTCACCTTTCACTAACTTGACAAGACAAGAAACATTCCCAAAGACTTGGGAAAGAAGCTAATGTTACATCATCAGATACCAAAGTGAAAGGCAAGGTGAGCCTCATCAGATACTGTGGAACTGGCAAAATCATGGACCCAAGAACATCCTAAAATGCTAGTCCAAAACCCCTAAAAGAAAAAATTGCCATTTCTCTCCCTGCCTGGCTGTTTTCTCTACAGTGTCCTTAGCAGAGGGTCACTCCACATTTCATGCTCAGCTCCTGGAACCACAGAGCCCAAATCTGGGTTAGTACCTCTGGGAAGGCAAGATAAAAGATCTCCCCCACATGCAGAATCATCTGGCTGAGAAAACAGATGAGCTATAGACAAAGATACTCTCGAATGCCACGTGATGGGTTGTTGTTTGGAGAAGGTCAGCGGCACTAATTTTTATGAGCCAAATGTCTCTTATTGAGGTTGTTGTAGTGGAACAGTTCTCATTACGGCAGCCTTGTGGAAAGTGGCTGCTACCCATTACAGCTTCATTATTTGCAGTCTGTTTTTCACTCTCTCGTAATACTGTACCAACCGATGGCACCAGAAGACAACACAAAAATTGGGCACTTAAGAAGTCCAGGCACAATCAAATCAGGCAGTTTAAGAAACATCAGACTGCTGAACCTGAAGCTTTTGTGCACAGAAAGTCCGTGCATCAGAATTACTATTCTGATCATTAAGGCCAAATCAAAAAATGTGAAATACAACCCTTATGGAAAAGTCCCTGGGGATGAACGGCGGGGAGGGGATCAATCTTTTCATAGGTTTGCTTCAACCAAGCCGCAGCATTTCATTTGAATCAGGTCCCTGCTTTAGCACTCCTGAAAACGGTTTAAGAAAAATAAACTCAAGGTCATTATTTTCCACTGGGAACTGACAGTCCTCCAATTCAATAGATTATTGGATGCAACCGCAATTTTTTTTCCATCTCCTCTATTTAAGATTTTTCCACCATATAATGAGTCGATACAGAAACATACCCTGTTGCCATTATACCATCTTCTTTGGGGAATATTTTACACAATGAGGCCATGCACACTTCTAAACGTTTGCGTCTTCTCCTTTTTTCAGTTGCATTAGGGAATTTGACACAAGGGCTGTATTCCCTTTTCTCACACGCGCCAGCCTAAATTGGAGGCAATTCTTTTAAAATCAAAGGTCTTATATTCGCATGAGAGGAGACTCAGACCCAAAACCTTGAAAGATGTTGATAGGGATATAGAAAGGCCTTGATAGATTTTGACGGATGATGCAGGAGCCTAGAATAAATAAGTCTCCTTAATTTCTGTTTTCTGTCCTTCTACAAAGACATGATTAATTACACAAAAACCCTTGCAAAACTAGTCATTGCAGCAGTTTACCCATTAGGTCTGAGCCAGTGTCCCAAAGCACCAACAAGGCCTTTTTCAATCCAGTGAACCCGCCTCTCTCCCTGCCCCCAACTAATGATCTTGCAAGAGAGACCACTTTCCTCTGATCAAAAATGCATAACAATTCTTCATGGAAAAAGCACTGCCTTTTTAGCAATTAAAAAGTATCAGATTGTTAGAGTACAGGCGGATATGTGCAATTTGTCTTCTCTTAAACAAGTCATGACAACACATACACAACTGCCACACCAAGAGGGCTCAGAGCTGGATCTGCAAGGAATACCATGAGCATGAATCTGGCCCGAGACTCCCATCATGGTAAAAAACTTGTCAAAAGTGTAGTGCGTCAAAACCAGGTGGCAGAGGCTAGAACCCATACTAGTTTTATGCCAGAGCTTGATAAATTCATGAAAGGGAAGATCAAGATGGACTTCTTGCAGCGGCAGTGGGCTCGGTCCAACGGCCTAGGGAATGCCCTTCCCAGTCCGCAATCTCATTTCTTTTCTCCTTTTTCTGGGGATGGGGAGGTCACATTGCCTTGTGCCCAGTAGTGATGCTGACCGTCACCTGGAGCACAGACAGGCTCCTTATGGATTGGAGCAACCAGTCACTTGTTTGCATCTCCAAGATCCATCGCCATTTGAGCAGCATCGTAATAGCTGGTGCAGACGACGCTGCTCTTCCCAAAGCAGACCCCAAGGCAGCAAAACCTCCCCTTTTCCAAAACTGCTTGCTGTCCCATCATCTCCTCCCCTCCCCACACAGGGCGATCCTTTACTCCAGGTGTCCCTGGCCACCTGCTAAACGAGTCCCATCCCACCACGCAGAATTTAAGTGTGCCCTTAAAGCCTGACGTGTGGTCTCATCTCCATCTCCATCTGCCTTCACACGCAGGTACTCAAGGCCAACTGCAGGCACAAACAAAGCTCTTCCAAGCCCCTAATTTCTTTAATTTGCTGCTTTTTGCAGCAGCCTTCAAGTCGATGCTCCTTCGACACAAGAGACTACATTTGGTTTGGGGTTTTTTTTGTTGGGTTGTTTTTTTTTTTGGTTTACACGTTTCAAAGAGCCAAACCTTGCTGTGTTCTACGTACAATTAGCCGCTGCATCTGTTCCTCGTTCAAGCCATGCCACTCTACTAATGCACATTATTAATGAAGTGTCAGTGTAATAAGTCGATGGGCTCCAAATGCTGCGTAATCCTCAGGAAAACAAAATCTGATAACAACCGAGTTGCCTAACAGATTATCAAGGACTGAGCTAGATGCACAGGCTAATGTTACCCTGAATTAAACTGCTGTGTCACACAAAGGCACTTTATTGTCACCCAGATGTTGCTGTTTGTGCAGACAGAGTGACATATCTCTCTCCATCCACAGAAAGAGAAGCCAGACGCGAGTCCCAGGTCCTCGCTCTGTCCCACGTTTGATTTTCAGCATGCAGCTGGTTATCTGTTCTAACTTCCTTTTTGGGTTTCATGCTGTGGCTGACAATGCTACATGGCACAGCATGACTGAAAGCTTAATTTCTGAGGGTTTGTATGGAGCACACCATCACCTTCTGAAACAGAAACAGAATTAAGTCATTCCTCACCTAAGGCCTCTCTGCCATAAAAGAGCCTCAGGAGGATGGACAGGCGGTGTTGAATGGGGAGCACCACCATTCATCCCCGGGCAGCCTGCAGCCAGAGCTGTCCATGTCGGCAGGAGGTTTTTACCTTTGAATCACAAACTCAGCATTTCAAGTTGCCTACCCCGAAAGCAAATGAAAAAGCCATTTCCATTTGGTTTCCGGAATGCACAAAAAAAAGTCCCTTTGAAGCCGGCAGCTTGTCATCAAAAAATAAAAAAATAAAAAAATTACCCTCTGCATTTATTTAAATTTTGCAGAAAGTATTTAACACTTTTGTCCTGCTTTCACAGATAAGCCATTAGACAGTAATTATGTGGCAGGAAGGATGAATCCAAAGAGGTGGAGTACTATGCCCATGCATGCAAGAAGTACTTTCATGTTGGTTTGTTTTGCACCATTTCAGAGCAAGGCAGACTCCTACCAGCGTGAATCCATAACGAGCCCCACATTTGGGGTGCTCTGGCTGCTTTCATGCACAGCTTTTTATATGCTGCCCTCTCCCCAAATGACTGGGAAGTATTCACTCCATTTGCCTCCTAATATACAGCCATCCTAGTTATCGTTGTGGCAATAAAGGAACAATTTGCATCAACGCAAGCCCAGTGCAGCACAACCTGGCCTTGTCAATTAAGGTTTCTGATGCACAACAGAGAGACCTGATCACCCAGGCACGTCTCCTAAACTCTAATCCTTTCCTACTAGATGCTTCTGGTATAACTACAGATGCATTTGCGAATCTGGTGAAGAATCAGAATAGCCTACAGGCACGGTATCACAGGTAACCTCCAGGGATGCCGAAAAGACAACAATGATCCTTTAATATATAACAGGTAATTAAACACAGGCCAACAGGTTTACTTAACATGCTGAGCACAAAGTTCCAATTCTACATTTTCCACTGAAACCTTGTCTTTTTTCACTGTTATTTGGCTTCTGAATATTTAAAGAAGGGCCTACAGAGGGGGGGAAGAGGAGTTTAATTGCCACTGGGTATGGTCGGCACACATTTTGGAGGATCCTGGGAGCTACTTTTACTGCAGTTACTCCATTCGTTGTCCCTCAGCTTCTGTCAAACTGCAAACATGTCGCCCTGACAGTCAAACAACGCATTACCCACTGATTTATGGAGCAAACGCTCAATATGGGGCCCAGCCTACAATGAGGGAAGCAGCAAATTCATCCACAAAAGTGACATTTAGTAGGTTTTTTGCATTTCCAAGTAGCCTCATGATTGCGGCAGGAGAGGCAGGGCAAACGTGCTTCTTCAGAAAGAAAGCTTGCCCTGTCTCTCACCATCTTTTTACTCCAGTTCACCTTGTTATATCAGACCTCATCACCAACACTGGCTTTGTAAAGCAGCAGGAGCCCTCTCCACAGGACACGGTTTGAACAGGGGACACCTTGTTGAGAGCTGGTAACACATTTCACGAACTCGCTGCAGAAGGGGCCAAAACGTTTTGCTTTGAGCTGCAAACAAGTCTCGCTGAGAAAAATATTCAGGTCACAACAGACGGCGCTCCCTTTAACTTCTCATCGTCTTCCCAGCAGGCTGAGAGACCTGGCAACCAACTGCTCCTTATTTTCAGCCAAAGCATTCCCGATTTACACTCTGCTGGTCCTTAGGTGTGAAGTGTCCCCCAGTGCGGAGAAAAGGCATCCGGGGGGTTGGCCATCTGTTTGGGTTATGGGAGGTGGAGATTTGGGATGCTCAGAGCAGAAGACATGTCCCTTCGGCGCTCTCTTTCCCCCAGACTTCATCCTTCCAGGTCCATCCAGCCCTCGGCATAACTTCATTATGTTGTTTGCTGCTCGGAGTTTGTCCAAGAAGCCCAACATCAGAGGGAAGAAAATGCAGGGCAGACAACGACAGCAAAGCAAAAGCCACTTAAAGCGTCACGTCTCCTGAATGACCACTGGACTTTGCAAGCCACCCACGTATGCCGTGTAGGTGCATACAGCCACATTAGACAAACTTTTGCTGAACAAGTCCAAATGACAACTGATACGTGTGTTTGCTGGACCAAACAATTTATTATACACTATACTCGTGACACATCTTGAAAACCTTCGTTTAATACTCAGCTATTTTCAGACAGCAAGAAAGAGACGTTGTAACGGTAGAATTGTAGTTTTTGTACGCTTCGGTACAATATTATACCATGATGCCGTTATAACAGGAGGAAAGGCAGTCGAGTCCCCTGATATTGTACACTTTATCTAGGGAACAAAAAGCAATTATATAGTATGGGATGTACTTGGTAACCGTGTTGGTTGGAGACAAAAAGCTAGAAAGCTTTCTACCAGAAACTAGAACTCGTGGTTCCAAAATGATACCTTTGATCAGACCAACTATTAGTTTTATTAGACCAATTTATTAGTTGGTCTGATCAAAGGTATCATTTTGGAACCACGAGTTCTAGCTTTCTGGATTTCATTATATAGTATAGCACTTTGAGAGATGCAGAGAGAGATCAATTTGGGGCTGGACTCGATGATCTCCCAAGGTCCCTTCAAGCCCTCAGGTCTATGAAATGAATCTCTGAAAATCACAGTGAGAAGAAAACGGAGGACATACATCTCTCAAACCCCAACACTGGTACCAACGCATTAGATCTGCGGCAGATGTTTGTACATCCAAACACCGAAATTAGTGACAAGCCCACTCCTCCAGACTTGTCTTCACTGACCTACGTCGCTGCAATCCGCAGCACGGCTAGCCCACGCAGCACGACACATGCAAAAACGTACTCACGCTTGTGTTTAATTTTCAATATGTAAGCAGAGCCCTCTTCTAGATCACTTGTAGTAATGAGAATTCAAAGTGACGGACAGGCAACTGAAAGCGAGGATCAACACTTATTTTTTGGATGCACCATGAGAGAGATCTGGCAATGAGCCTATTTTATATTATCAGTTACTAAAGTTCACTTCTTTACACCACATGGTGGAAGGTGGGCAGACAACATGAAAACCCTGAAACTGTGAAACCTAAACAGTGTGCTGAATCCAACTCCAATTTTCTGAAGCAGAAAAAAATATATATATTAAAAAAAGATAGGACTAAAGATGGCGAAAACAATATATTTATAGTCCCTAGCACAGCAGACTTGCACAGTAGCCACCGCAATGGCCTGGGTGGTGTTAAAATGCTCCAGCTGACCTCCTATGAACTGAAAATCTACTTTAACATTGAAGCACATTTACTCTTCTCCCCAGGTACTCATTAGTGGGCTGCTTATGATAATAGAGCACTTCAGAAAGTCTGACAGCCACCCTTTAATTAAAATGAATTGAAAAAATACCGAAAGCAGCACAGTTGGCCACACAAGAAAATGAGTGTTTTGCCTAATAAATCTGGCCAACTTCTGTATAACTTGCGTGTAACTAAAGTGGGCTGGATTTTTGCTGGAGAATACAGGGATATTTTTCAAAGACACCCATTTTCTCTTTGAAAATCACTGGGGGGGGGGGGGGG
>NW_017728997.1:14358086-14359844 GCF_001723915.1 Gavialis gangeticus | reverse complement strand
GGGGGGGGGGGGGGCTGAGCAAGCAAAGGTTTCTTTGGCCTCTTTTGAAAATCCCAGCTTTCATAAATTACACTATAATTTCCACTGCAGGATTTTTCCCTTTAAAGAACAAAAATTAAAAATTAAATCCATCTTTTCAATTCAGCACCTAAAAATTCCTATACAATCAACACAGCAGGCTTTAAAAATCTGGCCCATTTTCATAGTAAGGAAGTCAGCGCTCCTTTTGGCTTCTTTGAGCTTTCCTTTTTCATGCTCCTTTCATCTGCCTGCCACCCTTATGAAACCCACTACAAAGTGATGGGAGTTCAAATTTCTGACAGATGGCATCACAATCACCATTCTAGGCCTGTTATGTAAAAAGTGCATCAGTGCACTGAGCTGATGAATGCTGGTTGCATAATCTAATTTAAAAATAAAATAATGGTATTGCTCCGAGCTTTCTTGCTACCAAACTCTGCACCCCACTCCTCGCATCCAAGTTTCACAAGGCCACCTTCAAAATGGGGCAAGATGACAGATAAAATATAATCTGGCATGTAAAAGCATGCATCCTCTCTCTCTAGTTTATGCAGAAGTAAATTAAACAAATCTGTTTTGCTGAACACAACAAATACGAAACAAAACATCAATCATCTACGACTGTCGCATTTTCCGCTGAGATCAAGACAATTTACAAACGTTCAGCTCCAAGGTAGTTTATTTTTGTTGCATGCGCGAGAAAAAGCCCGACTCCACCGCGTGCAGGCAGTCACATTCCTCCAGTAAGTCTGAGCTTAGTCTTGTTTTATTTTAAAAACTCAGAGGTCAATCCTAAAGTCTGAAAACAAGGAGGAACTGGATGGAAGTCTCCAATCCGTTTCATACGGAGGTCACACTTGACCATCTAATGGCTCCTTCTGGCCTAGAACAAAACCTATAAACCACGTTAAATGGGCCAAGATTTCATACATAAAGCGCATGCATGCTAAAGGCCTTTTCAGACTTCAAATTAATTTTGCCTTTAGGGTGTTATATTTGAACATGAAGAACAGGTAACATCCTTTAAACGGATGGTTATAAAAAGAGATGCCCAGACATTTTCTGATACAATAATACACATGAGCTGGTGCTCTTCTTTCAAGATGACTTTGTCTTTCGAGGAAAATGCAGATGTCTGCTGTGCCTCCGGCAGCATTTACCTCTCTGGTCAATTAGAGGACAATTTACAAAGATGCATGCAAGAGCTGGGCGCTGCACACAGCCAACATCCACAACAACAGGGGCACATTCAAGAGCCTGACACCTACCCCTGGGCAGGAGTAATCCTGTGAGCACCTTAGACTTTATGTCAAAGAAATAAGGCAATCAAGACTCATAGCAGAGATGATACCTTTTATTAGACCAACAAGATTTTTGCAAAGAATTAAAAAAAATCTTTAATTGCAAGTTTCAGGCACAAATGCTTGCAATTAAAGAAATTATTTGGCAAAAATCTTGTTCGGTTAATAAAAGGTATCATCTCTACTATGAGTCCCGATTGCCTTTTCTTCTAGACCAATACAGCTACAACCTGGATACCTGCCAAATAAGTAGGGGGGTTTTTTTGCTATCCTGGGTGAAAAGGAAAGCTGGAAAGTGACCTAAATGAATGAGCTTTAACGGGTCAAAGTGGAAGAATCAGCAAGGACCCTATATGAGATTTTTTTTTAAGCAATGCATACATGTTTTTAGTTTTGTTTTTTTTAAATCTCATTTTTGAGAGCTGATTTGGGGGGG
>NW_017728997.1:14331904-14358051 GCF_001723915.1 Gavialis gangeticus | reverse complement strand
GGGGGATGGAGGGGGTGTCCAGAGGGTGATTTTTGGAGTGGACAGGGGGAGCAACACTGCTACCTGCTCCCTGTATCTAGAAAAAGTTCCACCTAAGTTTTGGCACAGTACCTGCATGTTAAATCAAGCGGATCAGGCCACACCATGAAAAACGAACGAGAGCATCCACCAGCAGCCCAATTCCCAATACTTTGTCCCTTTCCTTCCCCTGCATTGTTTGCTTTTATAACACCTAGGCCAGCTGTATTTTCCTTCCCTGACCATGTTACATATTACAATGGCGTGCTGTGCAGCTGGGCTTCTGGCCACCCTTGCGCTGGGGTCTCAAGGTTATTTAGCTTCAGTGGTAGACGGAAAATAATGAAAGCGTCTTAAAACAAAGCCACCTTGGTCTCCAACACCTGTGTGACTGAGTGCCAAAGAGTAAACATTTATTAAGAATTGGTATTTCCAGTAAGATTTACTTGCAGACAGCACTTAAAGAGAAAGTATATGTTAATACTGCTTTGGACAGGAATCATACAAAAGTAGGGATGCAAGAGTCCTCTGGAAGTCATTTAGACCCAACCCAAATCATCCCTTTCAAATGCAGCTAGAGAGAAACAGCATGGTCTCTCCCTTCTTTATGGCATCCCTGCAGATATTTGAAGAGCACTATCCTGTCCTCTTTTACACACCTTTCCTGCAAACCGAACAAGCCTAGCTCCTTCACTATCTCCTCATGTGACTTGCCTTCCAAACCCTTCATCATTTTTGTTGCTCAGGACCCACTCTAACTTCTCCATATCCTTTTGTAAAATGCGGGCCCAAAACTGCACACACCACTCTCGATAAGGCGTAACCAGTGCTGAGTAGAGGCGATATCACTTCCCGTGTCTTGCACTTAATGATCCTATTGACGCGGCCCAAAACCACATTTGCCTTTTGCAGGGCTACCTTGCACTGTAGACTTTTAGGGTATAAAACAGATGGACTCCTTGGAGTGGGATCAGCCATGCTGAGATGTGCCCTAGCACAGCTGATCCGCTCCACTGGCATTTGCAGACACACCCCAGCAAAGGGGACGTCTGTTATCCACCACCACTCCCAGATCCTTCTCCTAATGCTGCCAGCCAGCCAGGCACCTCCTATTTTGGACTGTAAGTTTTCAATTATTCTTCCCGAGGTGCAGCACCTTGCATTTGTCAGCCCTGAACTTCATCCTGTTAGCTCCAGCCCAGCTTTCCAGCCTGCCAAGATCCTTCTCAGTTACACTCCTGACCTCCAGTGTGTTTGCAATCCTTTCCGGTTCCACGTTACCTGCAATTTTTCTCAAGAAGCTCTCTACTGTAGCACCCAAATTATTAACGAACACACTGAACAGCCCTGGAACCAGGGCAGACCCCCTGTAGGACTCAAAACCTCAGCCACTCCAACATTGGCTCCATTTATAATTGCCCTTTGCTTGCAGCTATCGAGCTGGTCATTTATCCACTACAGAAAAGTTGTGTCTAGTCCACATTGGTTCAGTTTATCACCTGAGATTTTGTCAAAAGCCTTGCTGAAGTCCAGATACACTATCCCCCCTGCCTTCCCTTCATCTACCCAATGCTAGACCAACTTGATCTCCTTCTTTGATAAAGTATGTGCTTATTTGTTCATAGTAAATCCATGCACTATGAGGAAAAGAAGACCATGAAAAACAGCAGCTTTCAAATTAATTGAAAAAACAGTCATATACCCCAGCTGACATAAAGCTAGGTGATAGTATCATTTTTTCTAAAGTTGAACAGCATGATTAGGGAAGGTGTCATGCTTCCCTTCTGCGGCATGAACCGGTCATTATGGAGATGATACAGCTACTTTCCTTCACAAAAAATGCATTTAGCTCATTTTAAATCTGACAGATTTGTTACTTTGCTTGGCAGCTACTTATTGGGGTTTGCTGTCTTTTTTCTTTAAATCCTAAACAGATAAATTTACGATTCTTTCCCCTAAAGTTCAAAGCTGCATTTCAAGACAATGTTTCTGAGCACTTATCTCTACTCTCGCCCTTGATATTTTGATGTGGATTTTTAAAATTAGTTTTACGGTGATGGAAGTTGGTGCATTACTACGGGGCTGAATTTATTCCCATTGCTCATGCTGAGACAGAGCTTCATACCATTGCTATGATTAAAGAGAAAAAGGTGTTTTAAAGAATATGATGTGCACAAAACGCAGGGAACTCACTTCCGCAGTATTTTAGAGAAGGAAATGTCACCATGTGTTTCTAATTTAAAAGATCAGGTGCCTATACTTATGCTTCACATTTCACCCAAGGGGCTTAAAGAACTATGGAAAAATGATTAAAGTGGGGTTAGGAACCCTCCCTTCTAAAAACATTTAATATTGTTTTACCCACTTGTTAAGAGGTTATAAATGAGGGACAAACGATGCAACAATAAGGTCTCGCATCCCAGTCTGCTGCAATACTACTAAATACAGATTTCCTGCTCATGAAGAACAGCTTCATACAGACATCCTTTTCCTGTGGAAGATCTGCAATTAAACCTGTAAAGGTCCAATATTTTGCATGCTAGCACAATAAAAACCAGTTTGTTTTTGTCAATAATTATGTAACCATCGTACATATAGGTTATGCACTGGAACAGATAAGCCACTGGAGCTGCCTTCCCTTGGGCTATTGAGCCACTGACCCATAACAGGTCATATTTCTATTCATATCAAACACAACTGCGGAGACATCGGAGAAGCCTGGCTTGTATGGTCTTTTTAAGGAGCCTTGGGATTTCAGAGTTGCAAGCCGCGTTATGTTACAGTTTGAAGCTAGCAGCCTAGCAGTCCTGTCACTGATCTTTCCCCAGTCGTCCTGGCGCACAGCAAGCGTCTCCAGAAGAGAGGGAGTGGAGGCTTGCTTGGTTTGGTCTTTAAATGCAAAGAGAGTTGAGCATGGAGGAGGATTTATACGTGATCACAGCCCTGTGTTGCTGCACATTTCTGTGTCATCCTTGTATTTAAGGGGATCTTTTATGCATATAGGTGTACGTTGCACCTGAAGCGTAACAAAACTGGGTATGCATTAATTAAGTGGGAAAGGAGGGGACGGGCCACCGTTCTTGTAGGGGTCAAGGTGTGGACAGCTGCAGCTGACAAACATTTGCACTAGTTCCCCAACTCTTTTTGCATAACATATACCACATTTGCTAATGATCTACAAGATATGTGGGAAATGTGAGGAAGGTGAATCATTTGGGAATCGCTTAAGAGAAAGGTGCATAGAATCACATTTCTTTTTTATAAGGGCTTTAACAGCCAGAAAACCCCAGACCTTTTAGCCAGGGGCCCTTCTCAAATGTCATCTTTGTCATTCGCACAGTATCCATGTGATGGCCAAGATTCAAAAAAAAACAAATACATGCATGAGACCTCCACAGCCTCTGTCCACTTCTCCACGCAGAGATCAGTGATGATATCCTTTATTTAAGACCTTTCTTTTGGCAGTTTAGTCCCAAATTCTGGCTTCTTTATAAGCTACAGTATTTCTGTGTGTGGATTGCAAACTTCTGTTTCCCCCATTTTCGCATATGTTCTTTGCTCTAACACTTCACATCCCAGTAGCTACGAAAACGATCCTTAAAAAGCACCAACAAAACAAAACAAAGTAAAATAAATGAAGCGATCAGTGTTAATTCCAGGCTTCCTTAAACAGCAGCATTAAAAATGGACACCATACAATCTGCTGCCTTTTCACTGGTCTCTTAATTTGTTTAACTATCTTTGGTCACCACTTGCCATCACCCCCACGTCCCCACAAATGCAGCTATAAAGGGACTGCAAGCACCGGTGCAAAGGAAAATTTCTTTGCCAAAGGAAGTTATCTTGCAACATTAGTGAATAATATATTTTCTCCTCCGTGCCTCCCCGAAGAGGCCTGCCAGGCAGCAGAACTAGCTGCCTGTCCTGTTCCAAAATGCCCTGGTGGACCGCGCTCGGAGGCCTCCTCCTCCAGGGCACATCACTTTGCTCCACGTCATTTACAACCATTTGATAAAAATAACCGGCCGTGCCACTGTTACAGCCCATGCTATTCCTTCTTCATTAAATACACCTCTTCTTGGAAAAAAGCCATTTATTCTAGCAGGAACTCTGGGCATTTATTAGCGGCACAGACAGCAGCTCATAATGTTGACAGATGCCTATGATGATCAGTAAAACACTCATTGGCAGACAGGTGGTGGGCTTCTTGTCTAGCAGGTTGACAGAAGGCCGTGGCACACATAATAGTCCTCTACTCTTGAGCAACAGTGACATGTGCACAGGAGGGACTCCCTGCACCTCCAGATAACACGAGGGGATGCTCTACATGAAGACAACCGTCTATGGCATCATGCCTACGTAACAACCCCATCACTTCTCCCCTGCCATCCTCGTCCATGTCTAACCTCAATCTGGACCTTTGGGAATTCATGTGAGAAACCACCTTGGTGCACACCACCCCAAATCATAGAGAAGTTGGGCTGGAAGGGACCTCCAGACGTCATTT
Source organism: Gavialis gangeticus (assembly GCF_001723915.1). Taxonomy (NCBI): domain Eukaryota; kingdom Metazoa; phylum Chordata; order Crocodylia; family Gavialidae; genus Gavialis; species Gavialis gangeticus. The sequence goes on along the minus strand of NW_017728997.1, from coordinate 14,353,526 downwards.
GGTCCAACGCCCAGCCTGAGTCAGGACAATAGTGGTCTTAAGGGAGGGCAAACCGGGTGACCACCCAGGGCCCCACACTGTAGGGCGGCCCAAAATTATGCCACAAATTTTTTTAGAGTGATGTTTTTGCAAGGAAGTGGCTGTATTTGCATTTTAACACTCAACTATTTATCTAATTCCCCCAAAGAATAGTAAAAAGATCCACAAGGCAACCGTGGTGGGTTAATACTTGCCCGAGTACCTCTAAGGAGCCCCAAATGACTCTCTTGCCCAGGGCCCCAACACCCTAACGCCACTACTCTGCAGGATCATCCCTATCCAAACCATCCCACACAAATCCATAATCTAAACTCTTTGTAAAACTACCATCAACTATGACATAACCACCTACAGGCACTAACTTTTAGTTTCTGCAGGGGGAGGAGCTAAGACGATGAGCAAATGGAAAGTTTTATGCATTTCAGGTGACAGCGCTCTTCCCAAGCAGGCCAGGCTCTTGGACCCCCACGTACTCAGCACCTCTGTAACACCCTAACCCATCATAAATAAAGCAAGGAGACTATGGCAGCCAGAGTCCTGCTTCTGTAAATAGTTGTCAACATACACTCAAGAGATCCCACGTAGAGGGTCGCACCCCCTGCTACAGAAGGTGAAAACCCCCATAGTTCATCAACATCAAACTCTGCAAGAGAGCTAATTGGGAAGCATGCTATGTTTTTTCAGTTGGAAAAAACTAGAGCTTCTCACACGAGTGGGCCAGTTTGGATGAGGAGGGTTTTTCAGGGTCAGGAAGGAAATACTGGTCCAAAGGGGAGAGAACAATTCCCCAGAAAAGCAGAGAGTCCAGTGGATGGGGAACTTGGCATGCAGGAGATCCAGATTCAGTCACTGCTCTGCTCTCTTAAGCCAGGATGCCCCCATTGCATGCTCCTGTCTACTGTGGCATAAGGGTGGTTTTTCATGGAAGATTTTAGGCTTTTATCCTCATGAACGGCAAGAAAAATAACGTGCATCTTACATGTTTCCAAGGACAAAGTGCCATCCCCCCTGATCTCGATGTGGTAGCCCAGGGCAGGATGCCGACCGACTAAGGGTCATGAGCTGGGTGCTGCAGAGAGAACTGGGGCACTTCTGTCTGCTGCAACCCCTGCAGCCCTACAGTCTCTCCTTTGCCTTCACATGAACTACAGTCATAGTTTATCAAGGCAGAATGCAACAGCTGCGAGCAAACAAACAATAACAAGAAAAGCCCTGAATCCCAGAGGAGCACAAACTACGTTCCCCCCAAAATGAGTGCATATTAGTTCTCTGACAGTTAAAATATTATGTTCTGATTACTGGCTGTCAGGGAGGTTACAAATAGCTGGCAACTCTGCTCATGACCAGGACCCAAAGGAATGTCGACTGTAAGAGCAGGCCACTAAATTGCTATCAGCAACAGCAGCAGCAGCATTTAAAATACTTCTCCTTGCTAGTGAGTTTATCTACAAAACCCAATGCTGGGAGAGAGACCGGGTTTTACATTTTTCACCCTGCAGAGGCCTTGCATTAGACCATCATTCATATCCCCCTGCCTCCAGATGCTTCCAAATTTCTAAATTTTCCTCAGTTCCAGCTGCTGGGGATTGCAACCACAGGGATAAAAACAGGCATTGCTTGGGCTCTTTTCTTAAAAACAGTTTAATCTCCATCAAGCAGGTTTTATCCCGGCCACAAGAGTGTTTAATTGGTGGTGAGTCAGCTATATCAATACACCCGAGACAGCAAGACTGAAATTCTTCTTTGAAACTTCCCCAACTTGTCGATACAAAGACAGAAAAATATGCACGGAGAGATAAAAAGCTTTGAAATAAGCCTGTCTTTTGAACACTGACACTTTCTGGATGATGCCTTCAATAGAGCTAGCTAAGAATGTGCACCTTGAATCAAAGGGTATGTGTTCACTGCAAGCTATCTGAGGCTCTTGTTCCAGCACTGTCCTTAACCCTCTTTGCATCTGTACACACTCTTGCACTCAAGTGTGCCAGGGCTTTCAACCCATGACATCTGGCCCGGTGTGGACAGCAGACTAAAAGCTTCTATGAGCTTGAAACCTGGGCTGGTAATCTGCTGACTGGGTAGTGAAGATGCAGCCCAAACCACCTGAGGGTCCTCCACGCATGTGCTCTGTGGGTGTGTCTACACGTGCATTTACTGCACAGCAACTTGCTGCACTTTTAGGCAGGCTTATAAATGTGCAGGCATTACAGTGCAGTAACGGTGTGCATGCAGACCAACTTGAGAGTAAAGTTAGTCCCAAGTCAGCCTACACACAGTGTTACTGCACAGTAATGCATCTACATGTGCATTACTGCACAGTAACTCCTCGGGCATAAATTTGCTACCTGCAAATTTATACCCAAGTCAGCATAAGTCAGCATAGATACTACGCAGTAAGCGCATGCACGTGTAGACACGTGCCTGTACTGCACAGTAAGTTTCGGTCACTGTGCAGTAACCTAAATGTCTGCGCAGTGTGTACGTGTAGACGTGCCCTGTCATTAGTAGAAGATGGACATGAAATATGCCCAGCTCCCTGAACAGGGGATGGAGCCATTTGCTGGCCTTTCGGTTCTGTAGCCCATTTGCTTCTGATGTCCTTCAGGGAAGCAGAGCTCAGGCCTCTTCTCGGAATAAATGTCCTGCCCCATTGAAACCCATTGGCTGACACCCACTATTGGGGCAGCACCTCCAGCATAAAGGTTTTCCTAGCGCAGCTCTGCTGGTGAAGTCCCCAAGTGGAGAAGCAGAAGGAGTTATTCTTTATTTGCGACAGTTGTAGGAGCTCCCCGAACAAAATAAGCTCAGCAGAAGGACTCCGTGGCTGCCTGGCACAGCCACGCTGCTTCAGGCCAGGATTTGTTTCCATCCTCCTAGCCAGCAACGCTTTATCACGTGGTCCAAAGTGTCTGTAATGCATGGATCAGTCTCTCCTACCTGGACCAGAAAGACACTAAACATTTTTGCCAACATAGCAGCCTGCAATATATCTAAAAAATCCCAAACATTTCTGTACTGTATGTGCACGACTGCCATTCTACAGCATAGAAATGTTTGTGCTGGCACTATTTCATTTAGGGAACTGATAAAGACTCTGGCAATGTTTTCTTTTCCAATATAGGCTGCATTTATACTAGAAGGGCTGCCTGTTCAAGTTATGCCAGCCAACCCCCTATAGGTTTTAGTGAATTATTTTTCCTACCAAATTTTTACACCACTCGCCAGTCCCACCCACATGGAAGATTTTAATCAACGAACGGTAAGAGAGGAGGGGCTGACTGTGGTGGACTACATCTGAGGACAGTGGTCCAGAAAGACTCGCTTTCCATGCAATTACAGTGGACAAATGGCAGTTGAATTAAAAAAGTAAGCATCTTCATAGGAAACATCAAGGAAGTAGGGCAGGAGAGGCAGGGCATCAGAGCTAAAAAGCTTTCATGCCATTAAGTGTAATCACTAAGCAACTATTAGCCGGTCTGAAGAGGAGATGAAAGGATAATGGACAGCTCTGTAGGGTCTCAATTACAGTGAGAAGGGCCCATATTTATTTTTGTTTTTACTAAACCTTCATAATACGGAGATCTGGATTTTGTTGGGCGGGGGATATTGTTAGCTTTGGGTTTCCAAGACAGCTTTTCCCTCCATTATACCAGCCAAAGAATAAATATATCAGAGCGATCAGGGGGAAATCACACTTTGGGTATTAACATAAGAATATGGGATTGGAAAGGGGGGTGGGCTTCTTTCTTGGTTCTGGCCATTTTGGACTAGTTTTAATTATACAATGAGTCACAACATCAAAAGTTTTTCAGAGTGAAGTACACAACCAATGGAAACAAGAGCCTTAGCCCTGTCTCCTGCCCCTCGAACGCCGGAGGATTTATTTTTTTTAACAGAGTGCTTTCTGTCTAGGATGAGCCAGAGGAGCAGAGCAATGTTCTGGTGGACCCTGGGACCAAGAGCAACTGCAAACACAGGGGACAAGGCTCAATGCCCAGCTCCCTCTTTTGTATTTCATCAACAGATCTCAAAAAGGGGTTTACAGAGATCAGTGTTGTTACACAGGCAGGCCTGAAATGACTTGCCTGCATCCAGCAAGTCACTGGACAAGGCATCAAGATCCTAAAGCCATGCTCTAGGAAAATGGATGCCCTGCTCGGGAGATCTCAAAGCACTTTTATGCAACTGGTGCCCCGTCCTTGCAGATGTACACAGTAAGCTATTCAGCAATCCCACAGAAACTCCTGGGCAAAAGTGTATAGATTTACACTGAACCCTAGCTACATTTAATCTCTTTGCTCATACACACACATACACACCACCCCGGGAAAAGCAGCAATTAAATGCACAAACTGCTTTTGTGCAGGTAAAACCTTGGCAAGCATTCTGGGCAAAGTATGACACTAAGAAAAGGGGAAATATAACCACTGTCCAGTTGGCATCTTGACCAAGATTGCCTCCTGTGGCCAATATACTGCTTCTACTATCAATATATCTGTGGATGAGACAGTATAACGCCATCTCATCCACAATGCTGCTGAATCAGGTCATTTTAATGGCAAATCTTGTCTTTCTCCATTTTAATTATTAGCTCCTGGGCTCAGGTGATGAGAATCTACTTCAATAATAAGAAAAATTTATTACATCTAGTGGTTGTACAGAAAGTGCTTGCAAATATTAACTGTTAAAGCTCAAAACCGAAGCAAACCAGGAGACAGACTTCAACGCTGATTAGTTAAAAAAAATTAATTGCAGTTTTTAGGCTAATCTTATGGTTTTCAAAACGCTTGTCATTGGCAAGTAGTGGGTATTGAACAGGTCTTGCCAGTAGCCCAGTGCATTCAAACACTGGGCAAAGGCAGTGGTTTGGACCACACTGTTCCCTGACCAACAAGACAATTTCCATCAGCACTGCCTACAGGAATTATCACGATTCCCACCCATTTCTATATCGTTAGTGTGAGATGTGCTGGACAGCAACACGAAGCGGCGTGGCGGCCGGCATATTGTATCAAACGGATGTGAACCATTAGCTCTCTGGGAGAGTCTTCTTGTTATATGCTGTACAGATCCTCAATTGTCAGAGTAATAGGCCATGCAAAGGAATTAAAATCGCCTGTACTTCCCCTTTCCAAGTGTAATGCAAAAAATGCTGCAATAAATGAATCAAAGAAAATGGCAGCATCATCTGCAACTCTCTTCTGACACTCGCTACTGAAAATAAAACTGTAAAAGAGGGCTGTTGCTCGTAGCCGTGTTGGTCTGAGGACATGGAAGGGGGTTTGCACCTGAAAGCTCGCAAACAACTTTTTTCCAACTATTTTAGTTGGTCTAATAAAAGATCTCGCATCTACCCAAAGAACCTTGCCAAACTGTAAAAGACAGCTATAGGAGTGTTACTCGTATGCTGGAGAAAGAGAGAGACTAAGGACACGTGGCATAAACGATGGCTGCGAGCTGTGAACACGGGCGTCATGAATCACACACCATTTCTGCAGGGGCATTAGTCAGCCCACAGCAGCATCCCATTATGTTGCCTGGTAAGTGGCATTTCCTCTGTGCGGCATCTCACTCACCGCTGCTTGCACAAGGCAGAGTCCAGAGACGCTCAGAATAAGGGTTTGAGTAGATGTCAATGGGTGCAGTCTGAAATGGAAATGCATCGTTCATCTGGCCGAGCTCCAGACTGTTTACCAAGGGGATACGGGGTTTTATCTGGTAAGCATCATGTTACTCACCAGACCACAGAAGTCCTAAACAGAAAATAAAATTACCTGGCTATGTCATTACTGCACTGTGTTTATACAGGGTAACGATACAGTCCAGCAGCATTACAAACCTCCCCTTCCCCCTCCCCTTGATGCCCATCCACCCACCCTCTCTCTTTGTTTTGGGCTACACTTGCCTAAATCCTGAGATTTCCACCCCCTCTCAATCAGCTGCATTCATCAGCAAGTAGCGTGTCTGGAAATACCCATTGCAAAGATGGCTTTTTCCCTTCCTTCCTGGTTAGGAAGGAGGAATATATATAACAAAAAAGACATCCCAAGTGAAACATTCCAAAAAATAGATCTCGTTATACTGTTACAGTTGGCAGTTATTAGAATTCACAACAGCACATACGGTAATAAAGGCATTTACTTAAAAACCAGCCAGAAATAGGCTTAAGTAATATGTTCCGACTCAGGGAGAATTCGCAAGTAATTTGCGAGCAAAAGAACTAGACTTTAAATCTTATATATTGTGACCTTTGGAATCCACCAGAAGTCACAATTTAAGCAGTAATCTCAAAGTGGCCTTACTATTATGCCAGCATGGCCCCGAGGAGAATCAGAGAGAGTTTAATTGTTAAATGAATGATTCTCTGCAACAATTATGAAGGAAATTAAATCTCTCTGGAATTTCATTTTAACCCTGGCCTGCATGCTGGGTGCTGCCAGAAGAAATGCAAAGCAGCTACTCCGACTAAGAGAGTAAATCCAACTGTGTATTGAACTGTGAATGTGCTCAGATGTGTTAACACATTTTTCAGATGGGATGCCACATTGGCATCCGAGTCGTGCACTTTGCACTTGTGGTATTGGCAAGACTCAGACCACTTCCTTCCCAGTGTCCTACCCTGGGGCTTTCTCCTTCAGTCCACAGAAATGCAGAGTGCCATATCTGCACACAACAGATGAAGAGCACTGGACCTGTAGATACCCAAGTTATAATACAAATAAATGCAAAAGACAATAACACGATAACTCTGCACCCGGAAAAAGCTGGGACACTGCTGGAATTGCACAAGTCAGGGGGCTCTGAAGTCTCTCCCGGCTTCCAAGTTTCCTGGCTATGCAACTGCTGGGCTGGTATTAAAAAACAAAATCTCTCTGCCAAACAAATAGTGAGGCTGTAAATGCTGATAGTTAAGCACAGACAGGCAGGTCTTTGATTTCACTGATCAAGAAGTTTGTTCTCTAGCAGTCACTGCACAGGTCTCTTTACTGTACCCGATCAAGCAGCTGTAACGGACTCGAAATCCTGCGCTGTATTTTTATTCCTCCTTTTCACTTCTCTCAATGTCCTCTACCAGACATCAGAAAATGAGGAGCGGAGGAGGCTGAACGCTGCAGAAGTCAGGCTCTGATCAAGGGTAGGGGGACATAGCTAATAAGGATGCAAAAAAAGGGAGATGCTGCACTTTTCTTCCACATTTTTTCCTCTTGGTCTAGTTAAAACGTCCAGCCAGCATTAGCCCTTCATAGAGTTTTTGACCAGGTTGACAAGTCCATATCTAGGCTCTCATCCTTGACACGTCTTTGCCATTATGGCTACGCCTTCCCAGCTGTAGAACCAGAGCAATGCTTTCCTAGCTTGTGATGTTACTGTAAAAAAATAGCATTAAAGTTTGCAAGGAGCCCCAATGCTATTATGATGGGAGGAGCACATAATTACACAGATGGATTGGGCTAACCATTGAGCTTCAGATTAATTGCATTATAAGGCGAGGAAAGAAACTGGGATGACACTCCAAAAGCCTTTGGTATTCATTGTCTATAGCGCCTTCCAACACTTTAGTGGGTAATTACTTTCTAAAATGGGCTTTAGCGCAAATAAACCTGTGACCTAATAAAATACAGTACGAGAAATACTATACAAGAAAATAAAAAGGCCTCCAAACATTTAGAACGAATACTAAGTCATCGTTACTAAAGGAACATAACCAGGGAAACATTTGCTTAAATATCTTCAATACCAGAACAAACAAAAAGGCTTTGAGCCTGGGTAATGTCCCAAAACTGAAGGCTGGAGTCTCGAGAACTGCAGTTTATAAATACCTCAGCATTATCCAATTATAAAATGCCAAGGGGATTAATTTTACAATCAAAACTGAGCAGAATCCCAATATAACGGGTTATTAAAAACTGAAAGCCTCTAAATGTTCTCCCTCTTAAAGGAAACACACAAGTAGAAGGGTTTTTTTGTTTGTTTTTCTTGGGTTTTTTTTTAATAGAGGCCATTAAAAGCATAAAACCACAGTTCTCTTTTTCTTCCTCACAAGTTTATAGGTTAATAATTATATTCTGGCCCTTTGATAATTCTTCTTAAGCAGCAAAAAAAACACAACCAGATGCAAATTCCCAACTCTTTTGGTCCTCTCGGTTTAACCAGTATTGATTTTGCATCCACCAGGGTCTTTACTCTCAGCCTTTGCAGACTCTAAGACCACCGTCTTGGCAGCTCTCGCAAGTTCATCCAAGCTAGGTCTGGAAAACGCGCATCAGCTGTGGCATTATAGATTTCATAGACGGGACCTCGCAAGATCATCATGGAGACAGCCATTAAATTGACCTGGCAGTTTACAAGGTGGTCTCAGAACAGCAGCCCAGCATGGCAAGAGGCGAACAAGCTCCAGACGGAGAGAAAACCTGAAACCCTGGTACTGATCAAACCCATCAATTTCCCTGAAGTTCACGGCCAAGTCTAAATATCTATCAACCATAACAGCGCACAGAAATATAAAGACTTCAGCCATAAGTGACGATTGTGATAATCTAGTCTCGACCTTCCCATTTAGAGTAAATCACTTGATCTCAGACAGTGTTTCCTGCTTCAAGCCTGTAATTTCTGCCTGGGCTGCAGCATTTCTTTTGTAAGGCATCCCTGAAAGGCTTCAATAATGGAGAAGCCACCACATCTCTCAGCAATTTGCTTCCATAGTTAATTATCTTTGCTGTTAAGAAATGTGCTCTATTTCCACACAAGTGTTATTCATAGAACTAAAGCCAATCTTTAATAAAAGGTCATTTTTAATCATTAGCTCTAGAAGAACAGGATAAGAACATAAAATATATAAAAATATGGGATTATCAGAGAAGACATGAAAGAAAACGTTAGCTTCTGGAGGAGATGGGGGGAAAAAGATGTTAAAAAGAGAAATACTCATTTTAGGAAGAGTTATCTATACCAGGGGTACTCAAACTCCAGTCCGCAGGCCAGTTATGGCCCTTGTCATCATGTCGTCTGGCCTCTGGGGCTTCCCAGGGGTCCAAAATTTGGTGTTGCGGGAGTAGAGGACCTGCCCTGTGCCACCCATTTGGCTCATGGGCCAAAAACTTGAGCATCACTAATCTATACGGCCTGCAAGACCTGATCACTCTGTATGGCTAAATACAGACCATCAAAAAGTCCGAGGCTGAATCAATTCAATCTTCACAGGTTAGTCTAAGCTGTGTACACTGAACTGGTAATCAAGTGAACAGACATTCACTTTTGACTCTGGAAATGCAGCCACATGCCTGCAGTGGCCCAGGCCAGAAGCTGGGGGGCGCTAGAGCACACCTCCCTGCTCAGCTGGAGCACACAGTTTGGGCCAAGGCTAGCCTGCCCACCCTGCAAGGGGGAGGCGCAAAGCATCCTGGGATGCTGGGGGACTGCTGAGTTCACTTGAATCTGGAGGGGATCTGGGACAGAAGTTCAATAAATCAGTTTAACCTAAATCAGTTCAGTCTGATACTGCATCCCTCCAGGTTTATCTTCAACTGGTTCTGGCCATTTTGAAAGCGGTTCATGTGCTCTGAACTTTGGTTGTGGTACAGATTTGAACCGGTTTCTGATCACTAATATCGGTTTCTGCGTCCTTTCTGTTCCTAGCCCAAGAGCCCACTCTAAAAATTGACTGTTCTAAACACGCGGTATCAATTTCACTGAATCAAACGAAAATATACACCACTAAATTTTATTTTTTTTCATTTTTGCTTGTGGTCTGTTGGGTCACTGCTTTAGCACATCCCTCTTCATTATATAAATTGCTACGTACATTGCAACTGTGCTAATCAAAGACATCCAAATACCACTTGAAGCCTTAGAGGTGAGTAATTCTGCAGTGAGGTGAATGTATGAAACCTAAATGTGATGGCTCCCCTTCCTGTAAATAGCAAAGCCGCATCTGAAGTCCATCTGTTGTATGGTGCAATAATGATGCCTTGAAGTGGCCAGCGCTAGATTCATGACCACTTGCAAGTCATCTTGCCTTAGCGGTTCTTACCCCAGCCGAGCTGAAATGTTTTAAGCCAAGGTATAAATTCCTAATTCCTGTCCAAGGGTAACAACTACGGAATAACCAACTAGAAGGGTGCCCCCAGAGAGAGCCGGAGACGAGTAGGCATACAACATCAAACAAAGCCGGGCTTGCCATCCACTGCATGCTTGCTGTCATCTCATTCTTTCCAGCACAGACAGGCATTTACAGGGGACTATTTTACTCGCCAACATCAGCTTGGAGTTTTCCATTTTCACACAGTCAGAAAGGCAACCAGAAATTGGTGTTTCCTATGGCAGTAGCAACCTCTTGAAGCCGGCATTCTGCAACCCAAAGAGCTCCACCTTGGCTCTGCAAACAGCACACCCGGGGAAACTGAGGGCATGCACTCACTTGTCCTCCACACCCCAGTGCGACTGCCATGATGAATCCTCCCCACCCCAAAACCTTTTGTATTTCCTCCTCCTTTTCATTTCAGCCCTTTCTGTTGCTAACTGCCAACCAACTCAATGAGGTCATGGACCCTACAAAGGCCAGCGACTTGTTGCTCCTCAGCTGAGCTGTTAATTTGGCCTCTAGCTCAGTGAAGGGGCTTGACTATTAGAGAGGGAGAAGAGACCCACTCCTCTGCCCATGCACACATGCATCCTCCAAACCGTATGCAGCAAGTGTGCGGCGTGCTAGAGCCAAGAGAAAGGACATGATGAGCAAAGGAGGAACCGGTCTTCCTTCAAAACCACAGGAGATGAGAGAAGGAAACAGCTCGAAATGGCAGGGAAGGGGGCCTAAGGGGAGCAGACCCTGCCATGTTCAGGGAGAGAAAAGAGGGGCAACAGAAGGGGACAAAAGGCCATTTAGCCAGGGATAGAGAAGTAAAGAGCTTCAGATTCATCTTCACTGCTGAAAGAGCTGCATTTGAGGAGGGGGGGAAACTTGCCAAAGTCAGGGCCTGCAGTAGTCTGTGCAGAGTTTGCCTTGCAATAAAACTAAAAAGCATCTTGCCTTCACCAAATCTACACCTTGGGAGAACTGAGGCCAACTGGTTACCCTAAGGAGAAAAATGAAGACAAGGCCTGGGAATGGGGTGAGAATTAGTGGGAATGGGAGGACAGGGAAAGGCAGTGCCTGGAAGGAGAGGAGGGGAAGAGACACCAAGGGGAATGAGGAAGGGCACAGGGTAAGTGGTAGGAACAGCCCCATGGGGATCACAAGCTAGGGTGGAGGAAAACATCAAGGAAACATTTGCATAGCTTTTAAAGCTCCTGGGAGTTACTTACCTTCCTCCCCTCTTGCATTTCCCAGCAGATCACCCTTATGTCCCAGCATTTCAGGTGGGGAGAGAGCTGGGGAGGGAGCTGGGTGGGCCTGCAGGACAGGGGGTGAGCAAACTGCTGGTTCCACAACTTGGGAAGGAGGAAATCCAAAAAAGCAGGGAGGGGTGGTGGGGACAGAAAGAAAGACTCTCACTCGTCTCCAGCCATTAAACAAACCAGCTCAGCCAGGGAAGAGTTATTACATTTTTATTTGCAACTCAGCTAATTCTTAAGAGTCAACTCAGTTTTATTTACATCTCAAAATATTTGGAAACATGAAGCAAGCCAAGCGTATATGAATTTTCTTTTGACACTTATTAAAACCCCATCATGCTGAACCTCGGCAAAGAAAAAACAATTGGGCCTCGGACCGTCGCTTTAAAAGTCTCAGGATCAAGCGTCATTAAGGGGCCCAAAACAGTCTCTTTGGATGTGGGCTAGCGGGATCAGCCTTTGCAGTTTCCCAGCAAAATCACTGCCTCTTGCAGTCTTCCAGACTCCTACTTTTATGCACTTTCTCCCCCGGATAATAAGCATGCATGATAGCAAAGGATGGAGATGTGCACAGCAGCTGCCAAGACGCATCATACCCAAGACCCATCTCACCTAAAAGCCAATCACTGGCAGTGGCCTGTATCAGATGGCCTCTCTATTCAAAAGTATTAGAGAAAAGTATTGGAAGACTGCAGCATATGGGCTAATCTGTTCCACACATCAGGTCACACCCCACTTTGTAAGTGAACTGGCCTTTCCAGACTCAAAATCACCCAATTTTGACAGGTAGTCCCAGACCTGCTTAATGCTTGCAGGGCAAACCGGCTCAGACTCCTGGGTACCACAGGCCCAAGCCAAGGAATCGTGACTCTTTGGCCACAGAACTTGAGTGAGTGACACATCGTTTATGAGCACCCCCCCAAAAAAACCCCAATCACTGAACTGCTTTCAATTAGTGTCTCTAAATAGATGGGAAGAGATTGGGTTGTGGAAGCGTGTAACTTAGCGTGTTGCCCCCCAGAGATGCTGCTTCGCCCGACGCTCAGCATCTGGTGGCTTTCCACGCGACATCTAAGTGATGCCAAGCTGTTAATTACGCAGCGTCTAGGCAGAGAGACGGCCGTGTCATGAAAACGCACACACGGAAAAAAAAGCAACACATCCAGACATCAGCAAGCCATTTGTGCTTAAAAGCAGGGTGCCTTATCCAGAACAACATTTTTCACGTGCCGCCTTACCCGCATTTGCAAACAAATCACACTGCATCAGCAGCAGAGAGAAAAGTGCTTTCCTTGGGGTAGCCCACACACCTCAGTAATGGCACAGAAAGAGATAAAGTTTAGAAAGGTGGTTCAGAGCTTCCCTGCAATTTTTAAGGAGGCTGCTATTCGGTTAGTTATTCCAATTCCCCCCAAGGAGGAAGCTGTCCCAACGGGGAAAAATTACCTTGTGCTAAGAAAAAATAATAGTGGGTTTTGAAGTCCTGATGAAGAACCTAAATAGGATAAATTCTCCTCCCAGCCCTCTTGCTACTGTCGAAGGAACTGTTTAATCTAAATTCATTACCACCGTAAAATGCCAAGTGTGCAGTTAATAGGCCGAAACCAAAACCAGAGCAATTCGGATGGTGAACGTCTCATCGAGGCTTGTCCCAAATGACCCTCCGCGTTAATGGTGAAAACAAGATCTGCCACGTGGCGTGCAAAGCATCAACGCATTGTGTCCCAAAGACTTTTCACCAGTCTGGATGGAGAAGTCACGATCAGCTCAGACTTCAGGATCACCAGTTGCTAATTTGGTCTCATTAAGAGCAGAAAAATGCTTTCCTGATCCTTGTCCGTGTACAAGGTTGTAAAATATTTGCTTTGAAAGGGGGGGTGGAAAAAATCCCTTGCAGGCCCCAGTGAGGAATGCTGAAGGCTTTGTGCCTGCCGGCAGTGGGTTCATGCACGCCGAGGGTGCCAGCAAGCACAATTGCACAGGCTTTTGTTAGGCTGGGTCTGCATTGACTGTGCATCAGAAGACGCACAGGGGTGGAAAGAAGGATGAAAACCTGACGACTCTGGCTCATTCGGAAATTAGTGCAAGGATGCAAATGGGGGTAAAAGGTTAATAAAATACAAGCTGGAGACACAAAACAAGGACACAGATGACAATGCCACGAGGCCTCCAAGGCCAGCTAAATGCCTGCAATGCCTTTTCTTCCCCTCCTCAGCCTGAACTCAGTTGATGTCCCAGCGTCCTTCATAGCAAGAGAGAGACGACATATGGTTAGCTCTTCCAGGAGTCGATGGAAAATAAATATGCTGTCACAGACTCATCATCAGGCGAGTTCCTAATTACTCCAGCAGAAAGAGCAGCCCCGCAGAGCTGCGGCTGTCCATCTCTGGAGCGACAGCCAGCCCCTTCCCTGAAAAAAAATTTACTGTCCTCAGAGGCAAAAGGGAAGGAAAAGAGAAACTAGCTCCGTTTTGCAGAGAGGTGAATGAGACACAGAGTGACCTGCTCAAAGTCACCCAAGAAATCTCAGCTGATTTAGAAATCAACTCCAAAAACCCCAGCCTGGTGCCACAACAGTGCGACAGACCCCTCACGCTGGTTATCAAAGCAAATGGAAACCCAGATGAAGCTGTGAACAAGCATTGGCAGTTGGGATCCTTGGACATTTGCTTGTGTGTTTATCACCAGCTCCTCAAGACAGGACTTGTGCCCTCCTCCACCACCTCCACCTCCCCTCGTGCCCTCCTCCACCTCCCCTCGTGCCCTCCTCCACTCCTTCTCCACATCGAGCTCACTCTGGGCACATAACTAAGTTTCTTTTTTTTCTTTTTTTTTTTTTTTAAAAGGCCTCCCAAAAGCTAAGATTTCTTCTGTACAGACACTGCCAATGCCATGGCAATTAGTATCATAGAAAACGAGGGTTGAAGGGACCTCAGGAGGTCACATCTGGTCCAAGCCCCTGCTCGAAATAGGACCAACCCCAACTACATCATCCCAGACAAAGCTTTGCCTAGCTGGGCCTTACTACACCGTACAACAGGTGGACTTCAGATGCGGCCTTGCTACTTACAGGAAAGGAGCCGTCACATTTAGGTTTCTACCTTCACCTCACTCCAGAGTTGTTCACCTCTTCAAGTTAGCCCAGAACACAAAAGCCAGGCCCAGGATTTGATTCCAGATCCAGGTTCAGCTTTTAACATGCTGAAGTTTAGCACTGCATGAACTGGGGTTTGCTTTTAGACCCATCTCCTTGAAAACACACCCAAGGTACACTACAGTGAAACACTCTCTGACCGCCAATGATACTTTCAGCCTCTAAACCAGGTATCAGGGATGGAAGTCCCACACTCAAAGGGATCCATGCACATTGCTTCGATGCTGCTCCCACAGGAACTACTTGCAGTGGGATATAAAAGGATAATGTGGCGTGTTAGACACTCATTTTACCTGGCGTGCAAAAGCACATCAAGCAAAAGCAAAATCATGCAAACTTCTAAAATAAAAGCTGATTAGCGAAAGGAAGCTAAGCTTTAAAGGTGAGGGAGATTAGTGGCTTTCCTGCTGACAGAAGGGAATCCACCCAAGTAAAATGTGGGCAGAAAGCGGGGGGAGGCTAGAGTCAGTAAACTTAGTAGCCTAGGCTTTTATAATCTATATGTGCAGCTTTGAACAATGTAATATGCTCTGCCCATTTATCTATTGCATATAAGACTTAACTTGATACAAAAACAAGTCACAGAAATTCTTAGCTGATTAGTAAAAGCCACATCAAATTAGACCCTTTCCTAGACTATGCGAGGAATGCACACACTTATCATACTCTCACAGATCCTCTGCCTTCCTGACGCGAATAGGTCAGAAGAGCTCAGACAAAGGCAAGTAATATCAGGAAAGCAGAAACATGCGCATGCTTTTGCGGAGGCAATTTATCCTCAGATTTTGTTCTACTGTTAAACTCATTTATAGCAGAAAGGGCTTGGAAATGGATAACACTGCATGAGATGGTAAGCAGTTTACTCTATCAAGGGGAGAAAGCAGCTTTGTGCTCATGATCGCTCTCTGGAACACACCAAAGCCCATTTTCTAATCATAGGCAGCACGCGTCATGGTCTTGAAAAATTCGGCTACGCGGCCTGTGTGCAAACATGCTGGAAAGGTTTCAGGTTACTGGAAGGAGCTACCCAGAGCCTTGTGGGAGAGTGCCTCAACCCTACAGCTGCAATGCCTCGAGTCTGATGGTCATTCACAGAAGCACACAAAAGGAAATATGGGCTACAGCAAGGCCCGAGGAATAAATGACCATCTTTCTGCCTTAGACTCCTAAACTCAATAGCTGGGAGGAGTTGAGACCACATGCAAGAGAGGACGTGGATGTGGAGAGAGGGGTTGCAGAATCATGCAGTTGAGTCCAGAAGCGCATTGCAGGGCTACAGAGGGAATACGAGTCACAGTGGTCAAGGCAGGAGAACAGGAAAGGCTCCACTGTGCCAGCCAGGCTGGGACAAAGTGGTGAGAGAGAGGCATGATAAGAAGGACCGAGTCTGCTCTGCTATTTCTACTGCAAGCACTTTGGGGCAAAGACTCTTTCTTTCCTATAGGTTCCTATGGCACCTGGACTTCCTTGGTCCTTAAGGCACTGTCCCGACACAAATTAATAGGCACAAGGGCCCAGTTGGGGAAGCTGGACTTGGAGATACACAAACAACAGAAGACCAACACTTCTGCATTCCTAAGGCTGTAGTTACATTTGGGGTTTCTCGCATTTTTTCCCCCCGCTTGCAGCATTGCTACCTGCTCTGATAGAGCAATGCTGAGAGAATCAGAGCATATCCTAAAGCAAGGTCCCAGAGAGGTTTTGTTGCTGGAAATTGGTATGTCCTGCATTGAGTGCGACTTACTGCCACTGAAAAGCTCTCCATCAACAAGATGCTGCAACTCTGAGGCACAGATAGTAAAACTACAGTCAACGTTTGCAAGGTGGGAGAAAACTGCCATGACTCAGGGACAAGTCTGGCAGCACTTGCTTGAACATCCAAGCACGTATCTGCCACTTGAGCCTCACCCACCCTTCTGCAGTGCTCAGCAAAACATTGTCCACAACATAACTGATCTTCTTAACACGCAGGCTAAGTACAGAGAGTCAAAAAGCCCGAGGCTGAATCGATTCAGTCTTTGCAGGTTAATCTAAGCTGTTTGGATTGAACTGATAACCAAGTGAACAGACATTCACTTTTGATTCTGGAAATGCAGCTGCATACCTGCAGTGACTCAGGCCAGAAGCCGGGGGCGCTACAGCACGCCTCCCTGGGCTAAGGCTAGCTCGTCCACCCTGCAAGCAAGGGGCTGTGGGGAAGATGCAAAGCATCCTGTGGTGCTGGAGGATTGTGAGTTCACATGAATCTGAAGGGAATCTGGGACAGAAGTTCAATAAACCAATTTAACTTAAATCAATTAAGTCTGATCCTACATCCGTCCAGGTTTATGTTAAACCAGTTTCCACCACTTTGAAAGTGGGTTATGTGCACTGAACTTCTGTTGTGTTACAGATTTGAACCAGTTGAACCCCATTTCTGTCCCTAGCCATGGGAATAAGAGGGAACCATGAAGATCTCAGTTAAGCATCCGCTCAGATACACTGCTCATCTTCAAAACACCAGTACTTCTACAGACATCAACTTAACATCAAGCTGGTACGTCAAGTCTTTGGATGAATGGAGCACCAAATCTTTGGCTAAACGGAGACACGCAACAAAAGATGACAGAAGGAGCAAGGTCAGAAACTGGAGTGCAATTTAGCAATTCTCCATACCTGTGACCTGACCCATCTTTGCTCCAGCATTTTATGCCATCCAAATGCTCCAGACACAAACCACTTCCTGTTACGTCATATTGCATCAAGTTAATTACTAGCTGCACCCTTTGCTTTCAATGGATGACTAATCCTAAAAACTGTGCAAGAACCAACAAACTTGAATATTCAATAATAAATGGAACAATATTAAATACATGCCATCTAGTGATTTGCATCATCGCAAACATGCCAGATAAAGGGATCACACACACTATATCTATATAGATATATAAATCTATACAGAGATTTGACTTATAAAATGTTTTCCTAGTTTTAAATGTTCAGCTTGACTACTGATTATATATCTGTCTAGATAGATAGATAGATAATGGTATGTAACATATTTGAAAGCAGCTGCTGAGATGGTTTAAAACTAAACAAAAAAAACAGAATATAATCCGAATCCCTAGGAAAATGCCACAGGTGAAAACCCCCACTAAATGCCTTGCAGTACACGCAACCATAGTCAAAGTGCTACTCTGCATTTTTTAAAGGAAGGAGGGGTACATGCACAACTAGTATTTTATTGCTATTCCTGCAAGATACACAGGTGCATTTAAAACCTAGAATGCCTTGTAAACAACTCTAATGGTAAAAGCAAACATGATCTGAAGCAATAAAATGTTTTTTATACTCCCAGAAGTAAGCTCTTTTTTACTTTTTTGTTGTTAGAGAGAACATAAAGGTCTACAGTAAAAGAGTAAAAATCATGGTGAACACTGCAACAGAAATAGCATGGAACCGGAGAGAATTGAAAGCACACCCACAACTTTTGTCAAGAAAGCACAAGGAATCTCTCTTTCCAGTGATTAAAAAAAAAAAAAAAAAGCAGGGTGAAAATTTTACCAGAGAAGCAAAAAACCAAACAGGCGGATAAGAAAGCAGCAGCATCTCTTGGTGCAGACCTACGGCCGAGCCAGCAAATTTCACTTGCAAAAAATGTGCTGAAGCCAAAGCAGACGTGGGACCCCAGCGTGGCTGACGGGCGCTGATGGACCAGGATGCCTCAGCCCAACAGCCTCGTAACTGCATTTCCAATGCTACCAAACACGCCGAAAGCCCAAGATGGCTCCATAAGAGTGAGATCCACCCGGGTTAGGAACAAAGAGCAGCCGCAGCAGCAGGCAAGACGCTGCAGCCAGGTGTGACAGGCATTTAGGAAAGAGGGAGATACACCTTGATCTACACCCCTCCAAGCCAATCCTGCACAAAACATTCACTCCTTTCTTACATTCAGGGAAGAACGTCCTTGCTCCTCTACTTGTGAGACCACCCAGACTTCCTTACCTGTCTCCTCTTCTCATCCCCTTTTCCAGTTTGGGACTCACAGCCGGAGCCCGCCTGAACTACTGACAGAGAGCATGATTGCAAATGCCCGTCTGCTTCGTACCTGTGCGGGGAACACTGAGCATGCTCCAAAGTGACTTACTCACCAGCAAAGTGGAGCGGGGTGGGGAAAAAACAAAAACCAGAAAACTTCCTTGTAAGCAGACAAGAGACGACACGCTAGACCAGGGGGCATTCTTTGTACCAAGACGCATTTATACCTAAAAAGGGGAAAGCAGCGGGCCAACTCAGATGCAGCAATGTCTAGTCCAAACCACTTATCACAAAGCAGACCATGCTTTCTGCATCTAAATAAACGGATGAAAAGAGCAACACCCCCGTGACTGTAGCAGCAGGGTAGGACTCGGGAGATCTGGGGTGCATTTTACGCTCTGTCTCAGATCCTCAATGCCCACGTCTACACAAGACGTTGACTGCACAGTTGTTACTGCACAACCACTCAGCACTTGCATTCACAAGTACTAAGCGGCTGGGCGGTACTGTGCAGTAGCATCCCTGCACGGCATTCTGGTGACGCGGACTGCGCAGCAGCATCGCGTCACAGTTCGTGCCATGCAACGTTACTGCGCAGTAGTAACGAGCTACTGCACAGTAAGCATCTCATGTAAACGCAGCTAATATGAGGTTCAGCACGTCATTTGCTCAAGTCCCCATCCACGAACTCTACCGTATGCCACCTTCTGTTGCCCGGTCTGTAACTTTTGTGGCCCAAGTACCATCTCTAATTAGACAACGTGGCCTTAGGGCACCCTTGCAGCAAACGCACTACATTTACACAGCTGTAGTTGATGGCCATCAACACTGCTAAAACTATGTCACGGGGAACTAACATTGCACCACGTGCTACTGTGGGCAGCATGATTCACCTACGACATCTCACTGGCAGAAGCATAAGGGCATGGCAAGTCGATGCCAGGAGTCGAGCTGAACATTTAAAACTAAACTAGTTGCAAGTCAGCTCCATCAGAGGGACAAAGAAAACTCTCCTTGCTTGCCTGAAAAAGGAGTTGTACAAGTCTTTGAAAATCAATCACCAACTAATATCTTATCACAGCCAATAGTCTGAAAGTGTTTGGATAAAAAACTCTGAATAGACTATCGGAGTATACATATATATTCCTGCCACAGCTCTTTACCCGATAAAGCAAACACCATTCTGTCCGAGTAAGCTCCTTTCCAGGGTCGGGTGTTCAGACTAAAATGGATTAGAGCCAAATGTTCTTTATTACAGGATCGCACTAGGATATGGTTGAGAAGGCCCTTTCACTCTAAGCTCCTGTTTTTAATGGCTTATAATGTTTTCAACCAAAATTACCTTTCGCTTGAAATTTCTGTTTGAAAGTCTCAACCCAGAGGGAAATTCTTGGTGCAAGTTTGAAGAACATCCTCTCCAGCTGCTTATCAGAGGAGGAAAAGAAAACTTTCATTTCTCTCTACCTCAAGAAAGCCGTTCACACATTTATTTATTTATTTTCCCACTTGAATAACCCGAAATATTAGGAGTTTAAAATTTCAGAGCAGATCCCAAAAAGAGGACTGGCTGTGTACAAAGCTCTAATTTAAGCAATTGTGGCAAATAACTTATTCAATACATTCATGCATGAAAAAAAAAAAAAAAAAAGAGAGAAACCAGGCCTTGCTTATAGTACCTGGTTCTTTCCTCTACCACTCGACTCTGGTGGAAATTTGGCTGTTTGCAGGCCAAAAATGAGGGGCAATGGGCACTTTGTCTTATCAGAGACGTATAAATCAGGAAATTCTGTGTTAGGAGTATCACACCAACCATCATTGCATGTCTTTATCAGACACTGATCCGGCAAATTGCAGAGCCTCCAGGGAAGCCTGGAGCAGACAGGCAAAAGGCATGGTGTACCTTGCCACATCAGACCTAACAGCTAAAACTTAAAACCACACATGGGAAGACAGAAATATTAATCACCTGCAAAAGAGCAGAGCTCCCGCAGCTCTGGAAAGGGAAAACTTGGCATTCTCCAGGATTTTGCTTTGAAGTCTCACTCACAAGGATACATTTTTAGGCAGCATTTCAAAAAGCATGGTTCAAGTCCCCAGTTTGATGAATTTGTGCTGGACGCCATCAGCACACAGGCAGCTAAAAGGACCCCCCACCAGCACTGCGTAAAACTGCCAAACCCACATGAGTCCGAACAACAGCAAAAGCTTGCTGCTCTCAAAGGGGCCATCACCGACTCTCCAAATATCACCACTTATCAGGCAAGGAGGGTGGCTCTCTAAAAATATATCAGCAGCTCCCCACGTGATGCACGGAGATCTCAACGTTCATTAAGAAAAAACAATTTTTGTCTTTGCGCTTCTGAGAACACAAACGTTAACCTTTCAAATCCCCAAAGCAAAAAAACCCCTCGTTCTTTTATTTAATGTTTCATCTAGTCTCTTGAGTTCAGTGGGTCTGAGTCATGACTGTTAAATGACTAAAATTAAAGTTTTTTTGCAGAGATTGAGGCAGTGCATAATTCTGAATAAGGAATAAATTCAAGGAAACTGTAATTTCCATGGGTAATTCGCTAACAGGAGACGAGACAAACTGCACAGACTAAATAATTCATTATAAATTATTCCCCTGGCTCTTCCTGTCACTACAGAGTGTTTTTAGCAGAGCACCATCTGAGTAGCTGCAAGCTCACCGGAGAAATAAAATCTGCACACTCCACCCTTCAGACCTCCTTCCCAGCTCCTTCCTACAGTATTAATCAACACCAAAAAACCACCCTCAGTAGCCAGACCCCATTTTCAGTTGCAACTAAAAATGCTCTGCAGTGTCCACATAGGCAAAACTCCTGGGGAAAAACTCGGAGGAGTCCTGCCAGCCAATTCGGAGCCCAGATCAAAACCGGACCCACTGTTAAAGTAGTCAGAAAGGAAGTTCCCACAATGCAGGCACCAATCACAAATAGAGTTAGACAGTTATATAGTCTTTGCACAAGATTCACATGCCTTTAGCCATCCCCTTGCAACCCAGCACAGCACTTGGGGGGGGGGGGGGGCAAAGACTAGAGAGGTGTTTTTCCCAAAAGA
>NW_017728997.1:14328701-14331801 GCF_001723915.1 Gavialis gangeticus | reverse complement strand
GGGGTGCAAAGACTAGAGATGTGTCTTTACCAAAAGATCAAAGACATCTTGAGGCAGGTTTTCTGCTCTTCTGTTCCTACTTCACTGCTAAGGAAAAGTAAAAACCCACCATAAATCCACTACTGGGGGATTCCCCTGGTAGAGGGAAGGGACCATGCCATGAGAGGCACATCAAGGCAGGAAGGCAAGAGTTACTAGAACTTGCCCTGGGGAAGTTGTGGCCAAGTAGCCCCATGTAGAGCTGTCCCCAGGCTGCTCTAGTGGGCTTTGGGCACTGTAGCTGGTTTCCCAGAAAGAAACCTCAGACAGAACGAGCGAGAGGATGCTCTCCTGCTGAGCTTGGAGCTTGCAAAGCCCAGCAAAGACATGGGAAAAGGGAGAAGCAGAATGACTCTCTCCCCTGCCCAGGGACAGAGCCACTTACCAGCTGCAGGTGAGCCACCACAGCAGCTGCCCCCATCACAGCTGGACCTGTAAGATGCAGGTGGGGAGATAGGGAGCATTTGGGACACGACTTCCTCTCAGTGACATAGCCAATATGAAACACTCTCCCGCTGAAAAACATCAGCTTAAACTAGAAACACGCATTATTTTTCCCCTTGAAGGCCACTGTTTACAGACTCAAGGGACAATGCACACCTTCCACCCCATGCCACGAGCCTGCTCTTACTCCGTCTAAAGCACAGTTCTCCCCCTCTTCCAGCACAGCATCGCTTCGAGCCATCTGTGTCCTCGCACCAACTCTTGCCCCAGTCTCATTAAAACATCCCCTCTCTTTTGGTGTTGTTAACCTCAGCAAGCGCTCACGGCCTCCCGGTGAATCCAGCACACGTTACATAGGCATAAGTGTTTGCGTGTGCAGGCAAACAGGATGTAGGAGAAGCCGGTTCCAAGCAGAAGTGGCAGCTTCTCATTTAACAATATATAGAAACGTGATGGCTAAGCATGAGAAAAATTATGTATTTCCTACGTAGGAGCATGGTCCGTCACAATGCCGTGACTTGGCACTGATGTTGCAGCCTTCCTCTGCTTTACGTGGGCGGTATGTGGCTTCTCTTCTGTGCTAACGCTTTCTGCTTGGGCTCACTTCCCTGTGAGATTTCCGTCAAGTTGTATTCATACATACAAAATCGCACTGCCTGTACTGACACAATCAACCAGTTGCCAAGAGCAAGTATCAAATCGAATTATTTCCTACAGTCAAACTGCTCGTCTTGGGGAGGGGAAATGAAAGAATAGAAACAACACCGCCACGGATCCTGAACACATCTGGAGTTTCTTCTCCGTTTAAATTTATTTCTTTAGTTAAAGCTGTAGATCTCTCTCTCACACATACACAGACATCTACAATCGTTTTTTCTTGGGTGGCTAGAGCGCTTCCTCATGTTGCCTTTTTGGATACAGGAAATGGAGGATACTCTTGGGGACTGATACAGTCACAGAAAATTCAGGTTGGAAGAGAGCTCGGGAGGTCACATCTAGTCCAACCCCCTGCTCAAAGCACGACTATCCCCAAGTATATCATTCCAGCCAGGGTTTTGTTGACCTGGGTCTATAAAAACCTCCAAGGATGGAGAGTCCACCACCTCTCTGGGTGACCTCTTCCAGTGCTTCACCACCCTCCTAGTGAGAAAGTTGTTCCTAATATCCGACCTAGGAAAAAAAAAACCTCACTAGGAGGTTGGTGAAGCACTGGAATGGGTTATCTAGACAGAAATCCATAAGCTTTTCGAAAGATGAGCAGATGCTTTTGATTCTCCGGATGTGCAGGGCTTGCCCACAGCTGGCAGGGTCCCCTTCCAGCTGTTCCTCCCTGGAGGCCTGGAGCCTTCCACTTACCAAGGAGGAGCATGAGTGACTATTGCCTTTGATAGCTGTTGAAAGCCAAATCTCCTGCTTTGCAGCTTTCTAAATCTGCACATATGAAAATAAAGTACTTTAAATGCCACAGTGTCTCATCCAGGCAAGGATCAGAAGTCCTTCAAAGAGAAAGAGCACACAGCATAGCCCATAAAGACCTACACAATACTGGGCTGAGATTTCTCTACTCTCTACCTCACAGGCTGAATTGCTAAAATATGCCTAAAAGTACACAAAACTGAGGCCTCCAAGCCCACTTTACACGCTGTGCGTTTTTCACAACAAACATTACATGTCCTAACTTTGCACAAAGCAACCCAGTCTGCAGGAAACGTCAAGGGGGAAATGTCAAGGGGAACCTGCACAATTAATTCGGTGACAGACCTCCCTGCTCGCGGGCGAATGCAGCCAAATGCTCATGCACCAAAGGCAAAAACGGGGGAGGGGGGGTGGAAATCAGATGGCTGATAAATAACCGCAACACAAGGAAGCAGGCACTCGAGGAAATTTCAGCGTTAACTTGCGGGGAGTAGTGCTCCAGCTAAGGCTGGCAGCTTCCCCAAGAACCATGCAGCCCAAATTGAAATTTGGCATTTAAAGGATGATTAAGTAGAAGTGACTCAAATTATACCTTCCACTTCCTGAAACCAACACTATGCAGAATACGCCGCGTCTTCCCCGCTTTCCCTTTGACACTGATTACTATTCACTACAAGATCAGCAGAGCGTTTTCTCGCAAGGGCTCACACACTAAACTAGAGGTTTGTAAATTAAGAGACAATTAAAAGCATTAATTTATCAATACGATGAAAATGCAGCTACGGCGCTGTTCCTTAAGAGCAGGTTTTGAAATAAAGGAGTTAACAAGCCTGCTTTCTTACCTGGAAAGCAGTTGGCTCCAGTTCAGTCACTAATCTACCAGCCAAATGGGTGGCATAGCAAGCTCAGACCTGGTTTTCCACAGATCCGGTGTCAAGCATCGACTAAGCTGCGAGGGGGAGGTGGTTGTAGCCATGTTAAATCTCAGGACACAAACCCTATGCCGGAGTCCCCGAAAGCTTGCAAAGAACAATTTTTCCAACTATTCAGTTGGTCTAATAAAAAAAAAAAACAATCACATTTAACCAAGTAACCTTGTCTACTGAACTGTGGAAAGCTTGAGGATTGAGAGACCTTTCATTAATTATGGCATTCGGGGGGGGGGGGGCTCCATTTGCAGACAAATGAAGCATGGAGCCTT
>NW_017728997.1:14320028-14328571 GCF_001723915.1 Gavialis gangeticus | reverse complement strand
ATCGAGCCTGTTTCTCCTTGCTAACTATATACAGCAACATCCAGAGGACCAGCCTTCAGACCTCCGGCATGCACTTTCCACACATCACTGCCAAGGCCTCTCACAGATAGCGGGATGCGGCACTAGGACTTGGTTGGCATCTCCGTTTTATAGCCAAGCCAGTGAGATGCGAAGGTCACAGGAACAGGATGGCACTCGCCTCCATCCTCCCCAGAGCCCACGGGACCCCATGCCATGAACACATGGTCATATTCCTTGCAGATACAAACTCTTCTTCCTCCATCTCTCCTGCTACTCAAAATTTTCAACTTTCCACTTGCTAGGTAAGAGCTGCAGGCCTGAGCCTAGAGATTTCCCCAACCTAGCAGGCCTGGGTACAGACCAGAAACTGCCCTGGCTCCGAGCAGATGTGAACCAAACTGCATGCCCATGTTGAGGCTGGACCTGTGCAAGCTCCTTGCCTCCTCCTCCTCCTCCATGGGCACTTCCTTTGCTAATCTCTATTAGATCGGAGCCAGCAGTAAAGTCAGGACTCTTGGTTACAATGCCATGCTACCTCCCAGAGCTGCCATCCTCTTTCCTATACGACTTGGTGTTCCCCGGTGCACGTGGTGCAGGTCGCATTTCCATTCGGACATGGCTTCTCACGTTCTAGCCCAGCTGGGGATTGAAAGAGCTTGAAGGCAGCTTGCAAAACATATGTGCAGGAAAGGTCAGGTAGGTGGACAGAGAACAACCAAGAAAGGCAAGGGGAGCAGGGAATCAAAATCAGCCAGCCCCTCAGGCACAGAGGGATGCAAAAATGGAAGCATCTTTTACATAATGGTTTGAATAATCAAGTGGACAGGATTTCAGCTCTTGGACAGTGCATGCACCATACCCAGGGACAGCCTGGGTGGTGGCAGCGACTATCCTAGGCTTGCGGGTGTGCTCCAGGTAGGGGGGAGGCCAGACATGTACCCCATGATCCACATCTTGGGGTTCTTCCAGGAGCATCTCCTGATAGCCCTTAACCCACAACGAGCTCATTTACATGCAACCCTACCTCTTCTCTGGGCCAACGTGCTTTTCAAAACCACCGTTTATTACCATCATGCAACAGCAGAAACAAAATAATCCCCTCATCTCTCACAGCACTGAATTTTACCACGACTCTCATAAAACCTAGGCTGTACTTCAGAGCTGATGGCATCGGCCGACTTCCACTGGGCTTAAGTAGCAGGCAACTAACGACCGCGACAGAGCACGGCACCTTTCAACGCCCAACCCTCTCGCGTCCACCCCTGCACAGAAGCATCGAGCTGGAAGGGACCTCAAGGTAGCCTTTTCCCCAAATGATGTTTGACTTTCCCAGTCTTAATTCAAAGGAGGAGACTGCACAGCATTCACAAGTATCCTATTCCAGGGCTTTATTATCTTTGCCGTTACAAATTGCGCGCGCGCGCGCGCGCACACACACACACACACACACACACTTCCTCATGTCTAATCTGAATCATCTTTGCTGAAAATTAAGCCAATTTCTTTTTTTGTCCTTCCCCCGGCACACGCAGAAAACAATTGATCACTGTGCTCTTTCAAACAACTTTTCAAATATTGGAAGATCGCTATCAGGTCTCCCCTTGGTCTTCAATTTTCTAGACTAAACACACACAGTTCCTCCAACCTTTCCTCATGGGTCACGTAGATTTAAACCTCTTATTTTTTCTTGTTCCCGGCTGGACTGTAATTTGCCTACATCTCCCAAAGCATGGTGACCCAAACTGGATGCACAACCCCGGCTAAGGTTTCACCAGGGCTGAGAAGAGCAGAAGTAGGGTCTCCCGTGTCTTGCACACAGCGCGTCTGTTAAATGCACCCTACAAGGAGATTTACTTTTTGCTTGCAACACCACTTCATTGTTGACATGTGTTCAGTTTGTCACAGGATCAGGCCGGGGGGCAGGGAGGTGGTGGGGCACAGTCTTGCTTGTAGTACTGCCTATTAGTCACTTATTTTTCATTTTGCATTTGTGCGCACGAATTCCTCTTCCAAAAAGAGCACTTTATTACACTGCATCTTACTGATTTCGGAGCATCTCTCAGATTCATCCAATTTCGTTCCTGACCTTCCGAGGGCTTACGGTCCCCACCCAAAGCACTGTCACCCACAAGTATCATCAACATACCCCCTTTTCTAAAGTTGCTTATAATGTACTGAACTGAACCAGGCCCAGGAGAGACCCTCGTAGGACCCCACTTGAAATTCCCTTCCAGCTCGACCGCAAACCCTCGATAACTACTCTATGAGAACAGTTTATTTCAGCCAGTTGTATACTCATCTTAGGGCAATTTCATCTAGACTATTTCCCTAGTTTATGAGATGCTGTGTGGGATGGTGTCAAAAGCCTCACTAAAGTCAAGATATATCACATCTGCCACCTCCCCTAATCCACTTGGGCAGTTATCCTGTCAACGAAGGAGATTAGATTGGCCTGATATGATTTGCTCTTGATAAATCCATGTTGGCTATTTTTCCATCACGTTACCCTTCAGGTGCTTACATATTGTTCCCAGATTTTTTCCAGAGAGTCAAAGTTAATGCTGACGGACATAAAATTTCTCAGGTATTCTTGTTAACCCCTTCCCAGTCCTCTGGGAGCCTCTGCCCAGCCTGAGCAGCCACCCCCACAGCCATTAAGCAGGGTGCCTATGCCCAAAAGCTTGCGAGGAATAAATTTTTACAACTAATCCACTAGTCTAATAAAAGACATCACATTTACCCAAATAACCTTGTCGACTAAGCCATCAATACTCAGAGATCAGTGTAATGGTCCAGAGATGACTTCAGCTAGTCCCTTATGTTTGCTGGGGACGAGGGGATGTCAGCAGGCCCTGATCACCTCAATACAAACTTGCTTCTCCACTTACTCTTTAATCTGGTCTTCTTTATTCTGGACAGCATTTGTACTCCTATAAGGACCATGTTTTTAAAAGTAACCTCCTTTGTGAAAGATTTGGGGGAAAGGTAGTTTCTTTCCTGGGGACACTGCTCTCTTTCTAGGGTTTTCTGACCATCTCTCCCCTTCTACCTTTGCACTGGCAGAGCCCTGGTCTCCCTGACTTTTACTGACTGATGGTTTTAGGACACTTGATGTTTCTGTGCCTTATAGTTGCACGTGAGGGCTGGAAGGTGTGATTTTGGGGGTCCCCTGGGTATGCGGATGCCCAGAAGGCCTCTTTTAGTGCCACGTTCTTAAGACTTATGCAGAAAAGGCACCAACTACCCAAGCCTCTACTGCATCACCCATTATTTGCTCCCCTCCTCTGTGACGTGATGGGCTCACATCTTCCTCTTACTTCCACTTTATTTATAACCCCCTTGCTTTGCTGCCTTTTATGTCCCTCTTGGAGTTTAATGTACTTTGCACTATTAGACCAACTAGAGTTTTGCAAAACAAATGTCTTTAATTGCAAGCTTGCGGTATTAAAAATTAAAGAATTTTGGGTTTTTTTGCAAAAACTCTAGTTGGTGTAATACAAGATAGCAATCAGGACCTGTGGTAGAGGTGCTTTTTCCTCTAGACCAATATGGCTACAACCTGGACACCTACTCACTTTGCACTGCTTTTATTCCCCTGTGCTGGTGCTATGCCTTCCACCCTCCCTCCCATTTCCTATCAGCACTTCCCAGAACTGGGTCTGAAAATCTTTGCAGCTTCTGATGAATTATTTCTCCACCAGGGGGCACAGAGATAATTTCTCCGAGGTGGAAATCAACCTTAACCCAACTAAATATCTCGGGGAAAGACAAAACTACATTAACATATGCTAGCCACGGGTGCAGAGCCCCAAGGTGCTGGGACACTTTCAGATGCCCTGGAAACATGGAGATTTCTGGACTTTCAGCCCCAAAAATTGAGCATTAGGACCATATACAGTGCAACCTCCAGGGAGAACGCTTCACCCAGGAATTCCTGCTTGTCCTCTACCTCCTGGTTGGATTAAAAACATCTCTTTGAGAAAGTCACCCCAAGTGACAGGGACGCCATCCTGCCCCTTGGGTAACTGTTCCAAGGTTAGTCACCGTCCATGCAAAAAAGTGCACACCTTATATCCAAGGCTGAGTTTACTTAGTTTCAGCCTTAAGGCACTGGGATCTTCTTAAATGTTTAATCCAGCAGACAAAAGAGCCCAGTGCCAAGAGAAACCTTCCTGGCATCTGGGTACTTTTAGATCACACTCCAGTCAAGTCTCTGCCTTATCTTAGTCTGGATAAGCAGCCAGAAGCCTCCCCTTTAGTAAGCCAGGCTCACACATCACACCCATACGCCCTTTATTGAGATAGCTGTACCAATCTAAGAGCTACCGGTATCCATCTAAAATTTTTCTTTTTTTTCCCCCCTGCTTCCAGATGGCTCCTTTTTGGGCCCCGGGCTGTGCAAAACAGAGACAGGATGAATTCAAGACATGCAGCCTATGCCATGCCATCTTGTTATACCCAAAACGTAGCATCTTCTCACATGGGGTATGATTTTCGCCCTATTGCTGCTCACAGCATCACCCTCTTGCAGGCTAACTCACAGCAGCGGCAGCTCTAACCGAGCCAGCAATTTTTGCTAGCAGGTGAAGAAAGACAATAGCAGAGAGGAGTGCAGATGCTTCCTCCCAGGATGTGTTTACCCCTGCCCTTTCACAGAGCCGCGTGCGAGGCGCCAGATCCACGGACCATAATGCAAAGTTCAAAAGGTAGCAGAGAAACCCAGGGAATATTGTTTGTGAAATTAAAATGGTGCACAGTTGCTTGATATCCTTTTTTTTTTTTTTTTTTCTTTCTTTCTTTCTTGTGCCCTCCACTTCCTTTGCCAGTGCTCATTAAACAGAGTTTTTTTCCAATTGCCTGAAAAAAGAAGCTGCAGGGTGGGAAACAAGATGTGCTGCGGTAACAAAACAGAAGCCGTGACGTGGGTCTTGTGGAGGGGCCGTCTTTGGGCATGAGAAAGCTGGCACACATCTCTTAGCGCTCAGGGCACTCCGATTGAGCGCCCCTGACATAGATCAACGGGAGCTCAGGTACGCAGCACTCGCGCCACACGTTTGCACCTACCCGGAGACTTCAAATCCTAACTTTGTGAATAATGTTGGACCCGGTCCTTCAGCGTTGCCTCCACTTTCACCTTTGAGGACTCAAAGTTTAGGTTCAAGCACCCTCACTGTTCAGCTCCTATAACTGAGGAATTAAAGGGCTTTATTTTCACAGGACACACTACAAAAGCATCAGACTTGTCCATTTAGTTTGCAACCAGTGTCACACGCCCTCGTTCAACTCTATTTCATCCACTTCAGAGGAGAAGGCTCAATCCCCTTCATTCTGCAGGCTGTATTTTTTTGGCAGCTCTCTATAAAAAATTTAGATTTGCTTCCACTCCTTTGCTCTCTTTCCTGGCTTGTTAGAAGGCAAAAGGAATTTAGCGCTGCTTGCCTTGCATCCTCTTCTGAACAAAATACTGTCAGACAGCAAGGTTGAAACCACGTCCGTTCCCAGACTTTTCCTATCCTCCACCACCTATAAAACTAAGAACAGCATCCCAAGCTCCTTGCCCAGGCAGGAATGCACTCTAGAATATGAATGGCAAGTGCCACATACCCCGAGGCAAACTGTAAGGTAATGAAATTCCTCATAAAATCAGCTAGTTAATAATTAACAGGAGGCCTCTGTAGATCTGAAAGAGTAACGCAGGTGCACAACCACCGACCAGAAGCAATTGTGAAAGCACTCTGGTCTCCAATATGAAACCCCTGCAAGTATCCCAAGACAGGAAGAAGGGTGAATAATGTGTCAGCTTAACCAGCTCCCTTTCAAAAGAGCATTAATTAAGCCAGGCCTTTGACTCCGGGTGCTGACGCCTTCACGATTCAGAGCCTTCGCTACAGCAATGTGCAGCCAACCTCCTTACTAACCCGTGACAAAAGGCAGACTTGCAGCAGGGAGCAAGGCTCATCTCCTGCCTTCTCCAGGTCTCAACAAGAAGCAGGTCAATGGGCATCTGTGAAACAGCAGCCACCCCTGCCCCAGCATCTCGCAGCCTCGGCAGTTGAAGCAAGGTGCTCCGCAGCCTTTCTGAATCTCTGCCCAAAGAGCCGGACAACCTTCAATAACCATTAAAGCTGCCTCAACTCTTTCAAATGGTCCTAGAAGTGCTAGCACAGACACCGCTGGAGCAAGAATCTGTCTCTATAATCAGCGCTTGCCTTTTTCCCCCCCCCTTTTTAAAAATCAAGCTCTAAAAGGATTAGCAATTGCAAAAAAAGGAAAAAAGAAGAAAAAAAGAAAAAGGAAAAGGAAAAAGAAGAAAAAAAAAAGATTTTTTTTTTCCTTTCTTTCCTTACTATTTCCCCTGGTGCCTGGGTTAAAACAGCAGAGATAAACTGCTCTCCTTTTAGCAGGGCCTAAGGTTGCCACCTCTGCCTCTAAGCAAGGCTAGTTTCAGTGCAGCTAAAAGGTCACCGCAGGCCTTTTCCCAAGGCTGGCATTCAGCTAATAGGTTTGTATGCAGAGACTCTGGAAATGACTAAGGAGGCAGTCATTTCATGGGAGATGTAAGAGAAGTGCAAGTGCCAGAAACAAGAGCATCAGACAGCAAATGAACGGATGCATCTGCAGGGGCCCGCAGTAGCTAGAAGACGCAAAGGAACCCTGAGATTTATTACCTTTGGCCTGGGAGAGGAGGGAGGACAGCAGGATAAGGGGAGAGGATTTTTTGGCGCTCAAACCTTTTTTCCTTAAGGCTCTGAAACAAAATGAGTTTTTAAAGGATTCATTACCTTCCCCTCTGCTGAGCCAGCAAAAACGGGGACTGATGTCACTGAGGCTATCACTGACGGCCTGCTGCGTTCCCCAGAAAGTGGATATGAATGTTCGACTCACTCCCCCAACCGCTAAGCACAGCGCTATGTTACTAACTACTCCCTCTGGTTAACTAAGATGATGGGAACGGGCAATATAACAATGTAACAAGCTTTGGAAAATCCCGCCAGAAAGCGACATAAGCCCACAAGATTTCCAGATTTCCATGCCCCTAAATCCTTCTGGCATTTGACACATTTCACCCATCATCCCAGAGGTAGTCCCCAAGAGGATGGAGCTGAACTGTTCTCAGTGGAGGCAGAGGACAGAACAAGCAGCAATGGGACCCAGTTGCAGCAAGGGAAGTTGGGTTGGATATAGGGGTGGGGGAAAAAAAAACACAAAAAAAAACACTTTGCTCAAAAGGAGATTGTGGACTCTCCATCCTTAGAGGTTTTGAAGACCTGGGTAGACAAAGCTTTGGCTGGGATGATATAGTTGGGGCTGGTCCTGCTTGGAGCAGGGGACTGGACTAGACGCAACCTCCTGAGGTCCCTTCCCACCCTCATTTTCTATGATTCAATGACTCCGGGTACATCAGCAGCCTGCGAGCGAGTCATGTTTCTGTTTTAGTAGCTGGCCATATTTCCCCTGGCTGGCAACAGAGAAATCATAACGAACAGCCCCTATTACAGATCATTTATATTCACTGGAAGATGCTACACAACCCATGATGTGGCCTCACCCATCTTCTCTCCAGCCCAGCTGTCCCATCAAAGGACTAGTGGCGTGCTGCAAGACACGTGCCACGTGCTAACTGAAAGGCATTCAGCTCACATGAACACATCTGGAACTTCCCCCTACAAACAGCAAAATATAATGCTTATTTTGCTATAAAAAGGGCCCGTTCTCTGTGCTGCCTGTTTGGCAGTTCAACTCTGTGGATAGAGGACTATAGCTGTCCTCTGACCCTGGCACAGAACCTCACAACCTACTGCATATTGCACTACACAGTAGGATAGCATTATTGCCCCCATTTTACAGGTGGGCAACTGAGGCACCGAGTCACAGAGGACTTGCTCAAATCATTTGCTAGCGACACAGCAAGTACTGCGTCTCAGATCCCAAACTGAAGGCCTGGCCTTCCCCTCAGACCCCCTCATTATGGGTTTCTGCAGCGTACAAGAGCCTGATCTGCACTGTGACCCTGCCTTCACCAGAGCGCAAACAAAATATGGGGATGAGAGTAACTCAGGGGAAGAGGGGATCCATCTTCTATACATTTTATAAACCCTTTAGGGCAATGTTCATGGCCAAGGAGGGAGGAGCTGTTGCCAACAGCTGTTGCCTGGAGGAGTTTAACCCTAGAAGAAGAAGTCATAGATTCATAGATTAAGGGTCAGAAGGGACCTAGTAGATCTTCTAGCCCGACCCCCCGCCAGGGCGGGAGAACAACAAAAAACCCCAAAAAGAGAAACGGGACTCAAATGCGTCCAGCCAGGTAGGCATCCAGCCTCTTCTTAAAGACCCCCAGGGTAGGGGCCAGCACCACTTCCCTTGGAAGTTGGTTCCAGCTCCTAGCCGCCCTAACTGTGAAGTAGTTCTTGCGGATGTCCAATCTATACCTCCTCTCCATCAACTTGTGCCCATTGCTCCTTGTTATGCCAGCAGGCGCTAGGGGAAACAGCGTCTCCCCCAAACCCTTCTGGTCCCCCCTA
>NW_017728997.1:14315307-14319412 GCF_001723915.1 Gavialis gangeticus | reverse complement strand
TCAAATCCCTCTCCCCCTGCCCCCCCTGAATCTTGACCCAGAGCACTTCAGCTTGCCCTTCCTCTGACCCCATTCTGCTGGCAGAGGATGTGTAGTGCTCCTTGACATAGATTGCCACCCCCCCTCCTTTCCTACCTTCTCTATCGCGCCTGTACAGTCGCACATAACACCGAAGCAAACAGCGATAAGCTGGTAAAAGCAACAAATCTACGCCTTTCACTGCGGTAAATGAGGCCTTCCAAACAGACTGTCAGAAACAAGATGTTCGACACTTGGCAGCATTAATTTATTATTTTTACCAGCATGCAACAAAACATTTGAACTTTAATCAATTCCTGACAGACTTGTATAAACGTTAGAGGAATTCTGTCCACTGTAACGTTTCTCCCTCTCTCTCCCCTCTCACGACTGCAATAAATGTGTCAGTTGCAAGCTCATTAACTTCTTCTCTCGCTCATCATCCGGTCTCAACTCACTGCATTTTTTGCTGCAATGTTTTAGACCCCATGTGTCATTAAGTGCTATGCTTTCATTTCCATTGCTGCCTTGATCTCCCACCACCCAGCCAGCTTCCATTGTGGGAGCACAGAAATGCCTGTAGCGCTGTGCTGGTTGACCTCCCACCGTACAACTCAAAAGGAGAAAGAGGTTTGGGAAAATGCAGAAGGAAGCAGCCACTGTAGTCTGTTCCCAAAGGTGCACGAGTCAGGGGGAGGGGGGGCCACAAATATCAGGGGTTTTATATACAAACTAGCTGGTGGTTATGCCACCAACACACACAACAGCGCAGGTAGGTTTTGGAAGCACTCATGATCCCAGAAGAACTACTATATGGTACCTCTGGTGTTCAGTAATAACTCAGAGCCAAGGAAACCGACAAAGGTCTGCTACCCCTGAGCTCTAATAGGTCAGCTTTGGTCAGCACAAGCTTTGGCCTAGCACAGCACCTGTTTCCAAGTGGCTCATGCCATAGCCTCTATGATACAATGGGGAGCTCTGGGACACAGCTCCCCATAGCATCAACATGGAAATCTTCCACTCGGCACCTTGTTCTTTCCTCTCTGCTTCAAGCCTCTGCTTCGGCTTCTCTTCATCTCCCTTGGGTGTCAAGCAAGGCAAATTTACCTTCATAATAAGATGCGTCACTGGCATGCGCACACACACCTGGGTCCTACTTCATAGGATGCACGGATGAATGCTGCCTCAGTGCCTTAGGGCAAGGGGGATATTTTTGAATATTAGCTCTACAGGACAACAGCATTCATTTTTCAGGGCTGGACCCATCTGGAAGATGCTCTGAAATGCTCTTGCTGTCAGCAAAATCCTCCAAGATCCACAGAGCTGAAACAGAGATGGAGGGACCGTGACTGACAGCACTGCTTGGACTAGCAATGGAACCTTGCAAAGAAGAGAACAGGGTAAAATAAGCCAGACCCAATCCTTCGTGCTAGGGATAACAAGCACTGTGGACTTGATCACATAAGCCAGACCCAATCCTTCGTGCTAGGGATAACAAGCACTGTGGACTTGATCACATAAGCCAGACCCAATTCTTCATGCTAGGGATAGCAAGCACGGTGGACTTCATTACAGTCCACGCTACCCTGGAGTTGAACCATCATGTAAGCTCATCTCAAATTACACCTTAGCCACTGAAAGGACAGCTGAGAAAGTTGGTTTTGCTCAGATATGTGCAAGGTGCTTTATCTTAATTTTGCAAAAAAAGCAGAGCACAGGACTAGGCAGACAAGTTATCCCCCTTTCTGGAAGGATGGGTATTGTCCCAACGGCCACAATACGCCTGTGCCATCTGAAAAGCACAGGTAGGTTTTCCATACGGGGCTATGCTGCAATTCTTGTGAAGTACAAAGAAGCTCTGCCAGCTCACACGAGAGCATCACAGGAAGGGCAGGGAGAGGCAAGAACTGCACCAGGTTTCCATTTTCAAGACAGGGAGGCAAGAAGCCACGTCCCCGACTGAGGTCGGGAGCAGAAGTGCCTTCCAGAGTTAAAAGCATCCCTCTCTACCACTGAGCAGCCGACGGTCATAACCACCTTGCAGCCTCTGCCACAGATGTTCCCTCTCCCCCTTTAGCTGGATGTGCCAGGTGATCATAAATGGACTGGCAAAAGAGACTCTCCCTGCAATGGATGGGGATGGGCAAAGGGGTCAAGGTGCAAGCCAGACAAGAGAGTTAAAGGACTTTTAAACCTCTTCTTTTTTCTTGTTGTTTAACTCACTTCCTCCTTGGAGATGGACCTGCCCCTGCAGACCTGTGCAATTGTTTTGAGTGTGCTTAGTCATCCAATTATAATGCAACCCCACAGTAGCAAGCTCTGCCGGCTGCCAAGTAACGAGGCTTGACCCGAGCTTTCCACTTGGAAAGACTGACATGAGCTTCCCAAACTTGAGCAGCAACAGCGGGCCCCAAACCCGCAATCCAGAGATGGGGCAGCTCACAGCTCACGCGCGCTGATCCAGACAGGCGGCAAGGGGAACACGCCGTAAATTCATTTGACAGGGTGAAAAATGAAAACGAAGTGAAATACAGCTCAATCTGTCAAAACGCACGCATAGGAAAGCCCCTAAAAAACACAGCTCGATTGAAAATTTCTATTAAGCAATGACTGGCACCATTCCCCCCCGCCTTCAAAGATAAGCAGGTAGGTTATATTAGGCAGGAAAAACCCACCAGGTGCATTTAAAAGGTAATCACATCAGGAAAACAAGATATCACGTTTGGGGGAAGAACCTAAACACGGCAAATGACTCATATTTATTTCAGAAGTTGCTCAAGAAGATAACAGCAGCTAATAACAGTTCCTCTGCCAGCTCCAATGGGTTTGCACCTAGCAGGGGTGTAGGTTGTAATTGTTTTCATCTAAGGATGTGGGCAGACAAGGGTCTTTGGCTAAATCTGATCTCTTTTATTAGACCAACTCAAATAGTTGCTAAGATTTTTCCCAAGTATTTGAGTTGATTTAATAAAAGAGATCAGATTTAGCCAAAGACCCTTGTCTGCCTTTGCACCTGGCACTTTCTCATACAGGTTTCCCTTCCCTTCTGACTAGCTCCGATTCAGAAACCAAGGCAGAGCTGCCTCTTGCAGACTAACCAGTTCAGAGATGCATAAGCTTTCGTCAGCAGCGGCTTGCTGTGTCAGATGCAAGGAAAAGACCCGTCTTCTGCCTGACTTCAGACTAACCCAGCTAACTACCTCTCCTATTTGGAAGGATGGCACCTGTCTGTGCCTAGAGCAGGGGGCAAGGACGAGATGATTTGGGGCCTCCTACAACCTCATTTTCTAAGATGCTGTGTCTCACCAACCTGCATACACGTTGCCTGTCCAGCGTGGCAATGAGCAGAGTACTGAGCGTGCGAATCTCCCGGTATCGGCTGGGCATGGTTTGAAAAGCAGGTTGTGCCCGATGTTAGCAAAAAGGCCCATTCAGCTCTGGGCAGTGCCATCATGCTCCTACTACCCAAAAAAAATGAAGTATTTAACGATGCAATCCAGTATAGGGTATCCAGGAGCTTTGGCACCCTTAAAAGAAGGCAGCATTTGGTGCACCATCCTTCCTACCTCTCTGTGTTGGGCAAAACACTTCCACCACCCTGGGGTGCATGAGAAGCATGAGGATCCAAGACCCATGCATCTTTCAGTCCACAACAAAAGGTGCTGTTGAAACAGAGCAGAAATATAAAACAGAGCGCCAGCAAGGTGGGGAGGAGAACTCGGACCCATCTGGCATTTGCTAAGAGGGCTGCATGTTGAGAAGGGACTGCATTGATGCGAGTTAGATGATGCTGAGATGCTGCAAGGCGTGCTCAGTGCTTGCTGGTACAGTTCAAGGACTATAAGCGCCCCCCTACTGTTGATGCAGCTCTAATGCTATTAAAGGTCCTATCCTTGGTATGCCTCAGCCCATAACACAGTGCATAATCTACAACTGGTATAAGGTACCTAATTGCACCCCCACCTTTAATAGACAAAACTTAAGAGACAGCACAAAACGTGTGAATAAAAAGAATTCAGTAATGGCTTCATGTCGCTTGTGCTCCCGTGGGAGCTCTTGCCATTCCCTTCCCCCCCCCCCCCCCCAA
>NW_017728997.1:14305378-14315151 GCF_001723915.1 Gavialis gangeticus | reverse complement strand
CCCCCAAAAAAATGGGTAGGATGCAAGCAAACCATTTTAATTTGCGACAAGGGAAATTCAGATTGGATGTTAGGATGAACTTTTTAACTAGAAAAGCAGCTCCACCCTGGAACCGATCACCTGTGCAATATCTGTCATGGGAAGTTAAGAGCAGGTCAGATAAACCTGCTGCTTGAATGAGGCGGTTCAGACAGGGACGATCCCACCTTGAGCAGGGAGTCAGAAGAAGGGATGGCGTGAGAGCAATTTTAGTCCTGTTTTTCTCCCAAGAAAGTCATGCCCCTGCTTGGCAGGCTGCATCTGGTTCAGTGCCAGGCTCCAAAAAGACCCCTGCTCTTCCAGCCATTCAACTGCACCTCTCCCCACTGCATAAAACCCCCAGTCAGTGCCCTCTTCTGCACTTAGAGAGCATCATGTTGGAAACCGAGCTGGAAAGCTAGGATCCTGCGCAGAGACGCTTCATCTAGGGTCTAGTCCTTTTGCAAACCGATATGGCAGAGACTCCCTGCAGGGCTCCGTATGGCTCATTTTTGGGCAAGATCATAAAAGTCAGGCTCGTATTTGGAGGACAGAAAATCCATTAACCTGGTAGGAAAGCCCTCTCTTGCCTCTGAAAAACAAAACAATGTTACCCAGAGGGTATTTTCAATAGAGAGACAGCTTGTAATTAGCTTAGGTGGGACAACTTAATTATCCCAGGCCCAAGGAAGCATCTCTCTCCCTCTCTCAATACAAGCGATATAAGACTTATTTATAGTTCTCTTTTTGATAAGCTCATTATAAGCTTTCAGAGACAAATGACCGCAGCACTTGATTATTTTCTTGCGACAAAGATGCATGTAATCACCGGCAAGCCAGTCACGAGGACAAAGCCAGCATCCCCTCTCCTGCATGGACTGGCAAGCAGGAGACATCTGGATAAATGTGTCAGGGAACGCCTAATAGGAAAACAGCTATAACAACTACACATATACATAAGAGAAATTACAAATGTGCACTTGTTAGAAAAGCCCTCTCCCCCAAAGACCTCTAACCGCTTTATGATTTTAACATGAGGGAGGCAAGTAATATCTCTTTTTCAATCTGAGTATCACCCAAAATGGGCCAGCTATTAAAACCGACCACTCTTCAAGACACCTGCTTTGCAAGTGAATCCATTAAAGCAGACCTCTATGCTTGCACAGCCAAATTAACTGCAATAGGGTCCCACATGCACCTGGGGACCAACTGCATAGAGTTACCTAGAAGAAACTGGAACTACGAAAGAGAGAGAGATGACAGATGAAAAGCGGCAAAGAAGCAAAAAAAAAAAAGTTAATTTTTTATCCTCTGTACTTTCTTTGAATCCTTTTCCCCATACTCCCAGTACACACACTCAAGTCCTTTTCCAATTCTATTCGGCACTATTTTAACTTTTTCCTGTTTTCTAGGTAAAACAATGAGTTACCCATTTTTTAAGCCCTGGAGGTTTGAAAACCACTCCCCTAATACCAGTCCTCCCATCCTAGGATGCCCTTTTTTTTTTGCGGCCGTCTCAAAGGGACACATTCAAGCTAAAAAGGAAAAAACGTGGCGTGAGATGTGATGCCTGGGCCCCAAGTGTTAGTCAAATCCCACCGTTTCTTCCCCTTTCTCCACAGGCCCAATATGTGGACATGCTTGATGTGGCTTTGCACCAACAGACACGCGTGCAGGCACAATTTATCTGCTATATGCAAGCCTATGCATTGCCTAAAAGTGACAAGGGGGACAAAAATGTAGATGATGCTTATCAGGGTATCACAAACTCAACCCCCTTTATAAAAACCCAGTGGAGCATCAGACAGGCTAGCAGATTCGTAACATCAGCCCACTGAAAGGCTTAGTGCGTTAGTCCTTTTCGGATGCCTCCCTTTCTCTTCCCCTCTCCCACCCCGTGCAATACCCTAATGAGGCAGCCAGAAAGCTGAATCGTTAAAGCAATCCAAAACACTGCACTCTTCAGAGCACCCTGCCGCCCAAAGGCACGATCTGAAATATAGTTATACAGAATATTTCACATTTTGAAACGCAGACGTTGTTTCAGACTCACAAGACCCCAAATCCAGCTGTAGGACATCTCAGGGTGAAGATGAAGGAGTGTTACTTGCAGAGCACCCCCTGTAAGACAACCCTACGAGTGCTGAATTAAACACCACAACAACCCAGCACTCACCAAGGGAGAGATCTTGCTTTTATAAAGCCCCTAGAAAAATATCAGTTCTCCTGAAGTTTATGAAGAGGGAGATGGAGCATAAACCGGTGACAAATAGATATCACTGGGCAAAGGACCATCAAGTCCTACCTCTACCGCTATTACCTCAAAGTCGCGAGGTTTGGGATTGTCTAAGGGGTCTCAAGAAAGCAGATGCCCATCTCCCTGGGGAAGGCAGTCTCAGGACAACCCTATTTCCCCAGCTGCAACATGGAGGTGACACCCATTTCATTCAACAGAAAGGAAACCTCACCTTCTGCAGAACACAGCATTGAACTTACATTTACCTGAAAAGGTAAACTACGAGAATCGTAGAAAATGAGGCTGGAAGGGACCTCAGGAGGTCACATCTAGTCCAACCCCCTGCTCAAAAGCGGGACCAGCCCCAACTACATCATCCCAGCCAAAGATTTGTCTAGTCGGGTCTTAACCTCCAAGGATGGAGAGTCCACGACCTTTGTAGGTAACCTGTTCCAATGCTTCACCACCCTCTTAGTGAAAAAGTTTTTCCTAATATCCAACCTCAACTTCCCTTGCTGCAACTGGAGCTCATTGCTCCTTGTCCTGTATCTGCCCCCACTGAGACCAGTCCAGCTCCATCCTCTTTGCAACCCCCCTGCAGGGAGGTGAAGGCCATCCCAAATAGCTGAGTGAGCCAACACATCAGATGCCCTCCCTTCAATAGCCAGTACTCACGGAGACGCTTTAAAAGCCAGACCACGATACTTTCCACCACAGAAGAGTCTCCTTGGGTTGACAAAAGCAATAAGGAAAATATTGCACATGGGTGCACGAATGTTTCTTCTCTATCCGCCAGCCCTCTATCCCCCAAAACAAGATGGAAGCAGAATGGCTTTTGTACAGTTGTACTGCAAGGCATGGAAGGATTTATGGTACAATTCTGGATGCTTCTCTTAGAAACATACAGCTTGGGGGAGGAATTTTAGTTACTTTTCTGTAGGAAATATCACTCCTGTTTTTCCCCTTCAAATTTCATAGCCCAGAGACTTGTATTTTTAATTGAACACATTTTCATACTTGATGTATCTTACAGCATTCTCCCTTTTGCCTGTGCACTTTTTGAAAAGATAACCCATCAGGGAGTAATTATCACATGAATCGTGTTTGGCAACACAGAGAGAGCTTTGTTAATACAAACACAAATTGGGATGTCTTTGCTGCATTTTTTATTCTCCTCTCAGCACACACGCGCGCACACACACACACAGAAAAAAAAATTAAAAGCAAACAAAAGGAAAAAAAGTTAGGCTAGATCAGTCACAGCATAGGATGCATAATGGGAGGGAATTAAGCAGATCGTTATGTTTCTTTGCTGATTTTTTATTTATTTCAGTGTATTTCAGCAAAGTGTAATCCAAAGCGTCAGGTGCCGTCAGTCTAAAATGTTTATTTTTCTCCTCGAGGAAGGCAGGGAGCTCAGACGTGAGATTTGGAAACAATTAAACCTGCTTTTCTCGACGTGTCTTTTTAAAAGTTCAGCGCGGTGTCTCGGTAACCCCTTGACAGATCCTGTCAGGTTAGAGGTATTTTGCCCAGCAGGTTGATCGGTAAAGTTAAAGAACACATTCACATTGACAGCAAGCTCAAAGCACTGTAGTCCACAGGCCCTTCGAACTCCTCCTTGCACATGAAACGCAGCTCGCTTGCATCCAAACTGAACTTTGAGGTCTCCAACTGATCTGCGCTCAGCCATACCCATGGGCCTCAATCATCCAAAGTCAAGTTGTGCAAAAGCTCGGTGCATCCCATTCCACATCCCCAGCCAAAAGGCCTCTAGGAAGTATCTCATGCTGAACATGCAGACAGCAATAGCCACCAGCCCCTCTTGAAAATCCCTGTTTTACCACTCGGGGGGCAGGGGGGACTCACCGAGATGCCAGGCACCCACCCGAGTGCAAACGTGGAGCCCACCTTTTCCAAGCCCAAAGGAAGGGCTGTTTGCACCCATGCTCCTTCCCAAGGGCACGAAAGATGGATTCATAGAAATGATTAGGTTTGAGATGCATGACGGAGCTCCTGTCACTATAGCCACTGTCTAGAAAACAACCTGAAGGGACGCGGCATTGGCCAGAAGGAAAAGCTTTCCATCAGCCACTGTCACCTCCTGCACCACCGAAGCTGCACCGAGACAGAGGGCAGCGAAAGGGGATGATCATTGAGGACACCGTGGCACAGACCAAAAGGAGCAAAGATAAGGATCCCACCACTGCTCACTCCAGGGCTATCCTCTCTCCTCCTCGCAAATGCTCATACTCCTCCGTTGCTTCTCCTGACTCGCACGTCAGCTGTGCTAGGGAGATAAGGCTCCGCTACGTGCCCGAGAAAGCTCCTCGGTGCTACTGAAGGGGCTGTTACCAGCGTCCCCGGCCCATTTTTTAGGTCAGTTTAATGTCATTTCACGGAATGTCAGAGCAGCGGCTGCTTCCCACTTGCACGGGCCCCTGGCGAAAGAAACAGCCTGCTTTCACGTCCTCCCCGAGAAGTCAAGCTACAGATCTGGGGGCTTTAGCAGCCACAGACCCTCCTTCCAGCAACCAACCTGCTGCAACTCTGTTTCCCTAGCCCCGCCTCAACTTCCAAACCCTACATTTGGCACTGCTTTCTCACTAAGAGGCCTGGATATGAAGGCATCCCTCGCCCTCCTCCAACATCCCGGCACACACGCTGCCAGTCTTGCTTGGTGCTGCGGCTTCAAAAAGAAGTCTCTGTTTATCCGCCAACCACCTCCCTTCTCCTAACTTGTGCGTTTCTCATCTCATCTCCACCACTCGGCTGGCTTCCTGTGTTTAAACATATTCAAATAGCCCTGTGTCCTGTTTGTGACGGCATCTTTGTTTAAGGAGCACAGGCTGTCCTTGTTTTTGCTTTCCTAAGCCGTCCTCCGGCTTTCAGAGCGCGGGCTCTTCTGGAGGGAGGGAAGAAAACATAATTATAGATAATTGTATTTGGGGAAAAACAGCTTACTGAAAAACGCACGGGAACAATGAGATGGATGAAAGTGGGTTTGTATTGGCAACAGCAAAGGGCAGCGGGTCAGGGGCTGGCTTGCCAAGAAAGGGGTGGGCCGCACAGGGCTCACCACCCACCGGCTGCTGGATTGCAACCAGCTCAGCCCTCCTTCCTTCTTGCAAGCTTGGATTGCTTTGCACGAGCACAGCTTTTAGATGCAGGAAAAAAAAACAGCTCTGAAAGCCACCAACTCCCGGCACACCCGAGTTTAGTGACCACTTAAAAGCACTGAACTACTGTCCCTCTGCTTAACCTTTAAAAGCCACCTCCAGGAGCCAAATGGATTTGCTGGTCTCTTTGATGGTCACAAGATTTCCCAGTCTCCTCTTCTGGTCACATCCACCCCTCCTGCCAACAAGTGTCACTCCCTACCGTTTCCAAGGACTGCCGCAAGCAGGGGCCGACAAGGGCGACTGACCCAATAACCTCCCTTTAACATCCGCAAATGCAGAGCAGCAGACTTCAAGGCCTCGAAGACGCTTACGGCAAGCAGCTGTAAGACTTGTCTACATGAAAAAGTTGCACCCGTTAAACTAGCATGTTTTCAATTCAGACCTTATGTTACACTGGTGCGAAGCCCAATCTGTGGTTGGAGAGTGGAGCACTTCCTCTGAGCTTAAGTCAATTAGGAACAGCTTTCAGCTAAACAGAAATAAGATATTTGCAAACCAAAACATGGCTTTACTTCTCCCCGGGGGTTCACAAGAGTTTAAAACCGGATTTTAAGTTATACTGGCACCAATTTTGCAAGGTGGAGAAAAACTTCAGACAGAGAGGGTCGCTGCCAGTTTTGGAGACCTTCCTGGCTGCAAGAAGCAGAAAGGGGAAAGGCTTGAAAACTTCAGAGAGTTCACTGGAGTGTGGTCTCCACTTATTTTAGGGCCTGTAGCACAAAATCAACACCTGTGTTAGCAGCCCCAGAGCAACTGGTTGCAATGGAGCAGCTAAAAATGCCAGAATCGCTCTGAATAGGGCAGGGTTGGGGTACATCGGCCGAGCAGTGGGGATGAAGTCTGAATATGGTTGAAAGGCTCAGAGGCTAAAATAGAGGAGTTCAGTTCAGCTAGAAGAGAGGACTTTGAGACCTCTGGATGTGCAGCTCCGACATCTTAAAAGGATTTTTTTTTAGGCAACGTAACATAACTAGATTGTCCTAGAAGTTGCACCAAAAAGCGACAAGCAGCAGAGGTGGCAATGGGTAGAAGGGGGAGAGAAAAAAAAAACAAAAAACCCAGAAAATGAACCAGGAGACATGAATTCAAACTAACTGACCTCCAGGAATCCCTGTCTTCTTTTGGGTGCGTCCTCATTCCAGTTCTTATGACAGCGTGTTTCTGAGTCTAGGGAGAGGTCCCTTGAGGCAAAAGATTTGGAAATCCTGCGCCTCTAGAAGAGCTTGCTAGCTCAACTGCGCTTTTTCAGAAACGATGACCTGGAGTCACGTGGAAACGAGTTGTGCAGTAAAACGTGCATCCAAACCACTTTTCGGCAAAGGAGGGATTTCGCTTCGACTTGGGAAACTTGCTTTAAAACTAAAACGACATCTTTTTATT
The DNA here is from genome assembly GCF_001723915.1 of Gavialis gangeticus. NCBI lineage: Eukaryota > Metazoa > Chordata > Crocodylia > Gavialidae > Gavialis > Gavialis gangeticus. The sequence goes on along the minus strand of NW_017728997.1, from coordinate 14,308,335 downwards.
TATTTAAATCCCCTTAAAGGCCAACATCAACCAAACGAGTACTTTGTGGTATATTAAAAACCAACCTTCTTAGTTGCTTTTGACTGCCAATAATGAAAGACGAGCAAAACCAGAGCACAAAAAGTTCACTTAAGGAAAGCCAGAAGTGATCTTTAAATACTGTTGCATTCTTGTAATTCCAAAAATAAATAAATTTTATACATATACACACACACACACGAGATATAAGAAATAATAAATTATATATATGGATGCCAGTTAACAGAGCTTTTACTTTTACACACACACACACACACACACACACACACACACACACACACACACACACAGAGAGTACAGTAAAAGCTCTGTTAACCGGCATCCACGGGGAATGGGGGGTGCCGGTTAATCAAATATGCCAGTTATCTGAAAGTTTTTTTCCCCAAGAAAGGAACTAAGCCTTCATTTTAACTATGATATAATAACTTTAATATTTTAACTTTAAATATCTTAACTACAATATAAGGAATAATAAAATAAATAGTATAGCAAGATGGTGTCTCTGACAGACACCGGTTAATAGAGAATCCGGATGGTAAAGTGCCAGATAATGCAGCTTTCACTATAATAATAAAATGGCAAGAGTGTGCTAACCTGTTAATAATAAAACACTGTGGAATTTGGAGTTCTTCCTTCCCCGTGTAATACTTAAAGTGTACTGAGAAGCCCCTTCTTCAATTAAAAGAAAAGAATAAATTGGATTAAGTTTGCAAAATGAGCCAGCCAGAATGAAACCCCTGGCATCTGAAAGCCCCCAAATCAAACCCTTATCTAACAAGTTGACCTAAAGGTTGTGACTTGGATCCATTTCTTAGAAAGGGACTCACCTAAATTACTCTTCCAGAAGGCACAAACTCCATATATATTTAAAGAAGCTTTTACCTGCTCTTAAAAGCAAAACACAGGAGAGTGGCAGATGCGGGCGATTTGTTTTGCAAAATCATTTCCAGGCTAAAGCCATCAGTTAGTGTGAAACTAATGCACGCGGACATGTTTACAAGCCCCACTAGTGAGACCTTTATAACAGAAGTGTCGGCACAAACCGAACGGCAGCCTTGAGAATTGCAAGCATGATATCACACTCTTCCTGCCTCCAGAGGTGACCCATCTTTTACACGTCCTTTTAGCTTTGTACACAAGCATTAATTTGGAACCGATGACTCACAATTCCTGTTTTCCACCACAGTCAGACCAATAGTGCAAGGAAATTCTTGTTATTTTTCCCTATAGCTTAGCTGTAGGCAAAGAACAGGAAGGGCAGGAAGAGGTAAAAATTAAGCAAAAAAAGGAAGAAAAAAAAAAGACAAACAGTTCTGTTAACTTTTTACGATGCTTTCAGCATGATACTTTTCAAGATATCCATTGTTGCAGGGCGCAGGGCATGCACACCCCTTAAAATGGTAGAGAACTCCAGTGCTCACACAAATTATGCCTAAAGAAGGGCGTTTGTGCCCAAAAGCTTGCAAAGAACAATATTCTTCCAACTATTTAGTCGGTCTAATAAAAAATATCACATCTACCCAAAGAGCCTTGTCTGCCTGTGCCCTTAGACCGACATGGCTACAACCAACACCCCCGACACACAAACGACTAGAATTCGTCTCGATTTAGAAAACAGGGTTTAACAGACCCTGCCCTGCATCAGTACAACCCATCTGCACTCCTCCGGGCATTTACAGTGTTAAAATACCACCCCAGCTCTCCCAGTGCAATGACCACCGGGATCCAGGACTACATTTCTGCAGGGGAAATGCTACAGATTTTTTTTAGACATGGGTAACAGGGTCTTAACACACTCCTTAGCTGAACAAATGGATTTTGCATCAAAACCCTGCATCCAGAAAAGGGTCACCGATTGCCCGCTAGCCATGCCCCAGCTTATTTCAGTGATCTACGGTAGGACAAAAGCCATCCCAGGCAAGTTTCAAATTCCAGCATAGTCTTACATAATCAGTGCCTTCAGCAGATGAAGCGGACCTGCTGCACATATCAAAAGGCTGATGACTCCCAAAGCGGCTGTTTCTAGGAGGCCATTCTTTGGCTCTCAGCACTGTTTACAGGCAGTTGCCAAGGCTGAAAGCTTTTTGAAATACTTGGCGCATTTAAAAAACAGCTGAAGCAATGCGGTTCCACAGGTGAAAACTGGTCAAACAGGTCTAGCCTGGGGATCAGGTGTACATCTCTACCCTTGGCAGCAGGGGCACATGAACACCCACACACATTGTTATTTATGCAGGTGTCAGATAAGAAAGGTGAAAGCAAACAAAGGCATTGCGGGACTGAATCTGGAGAGATGCTGGGAGTTTCCTGCTTACACCTGGGTCCCTTCCACCCCTGCCATGAAAGATCTGCCTCCAGCAGTGCAAGTGGGGTTAAAAGTCTAGCCAAGGTGTTGCTTTGTTCTATTACAAAGGCAAGCCACCCAAAAGGCTGCGTTTTGAGTTGGAACAACATTGCTAAGAGGGTTATGGACTGGAAAAGGGATCTTAAGCTGGCCGTGCAGCGTGTGGATCCAACAGGCCTCTGCTCTTAGCTGGAGCCCACTCCGTACCACAGCACTGAAAGCAAAACCCAGTCACTGATGCTCAGGATTTATGCCTCAGCACCGCGCAACATACAGAAACAGGTATTTAAAACAAAAAACAAATCCTGAAGATTTTGCAATCTTGGCCAAAATGTCAGTGCCCCAAAGACAGCCTCAGTTGATTCACTAGATGTGGCTGCATCTCCAGGCAGGGACCTCTGGACCTCCAAGCCCCCAGACCCATCAGCTAGCACCTGTGCAATACCCCCAAAGAGTGCAGGCCTATTTTGTTCAGGGAGCAAAATAAAGAGAACCAGACAATTCTCACATGATTAAATGCTTTCACTCAACACAGTGTCCATCCAACCCCCCCCCCCCCCCCCCCCCCCCCAAA
>NW_017728997.1:14303842-14305225 GCF_001723915.1 Gavialis gangeticus | reverse complement strand
CCCCCCCCCCCCGGCAGCTTCCAAAACCCTTCTGACAGCCCTGACTGGGGAATCCACCCATGTGCGACATCAGGACTTGAGAGAGATGAGAGTCAGATGCATAAAACTGTCTCCAGCCAGAAGTCGTCCAACTCACAGATGAAACCCGTGATGCATGAAAAAGGTGCCTGGACGAACGCTGCCCGGGATTGAACGTTCCCCCAAACGGCTCCTTCAAGATCGCTCTGCCCCATTGGCAGGCGATGGCTTGGAGCCGCGTCACCTTTTCTGATGACATTTCAGGGCCCGTAACGATTCCTGTCCAAACTGACATGACTTCATTTCCTCTGGAAAACAACTCCGGCATCAGGCATGGCGCTCGGCTCTCCAGGAGGAGGGGCAAGGTCAGAAGCAAAATGCCTGGATTTCTCCCAGATTAATAGCCTTCAGGGAATTCAAGTCCAACAGAAAACATTTGTGATATTCTTGGTATTGAATGCTTTTTTGGCCCAGACCAAAATTGTTAAAGTTTGCACTTTTGTTTTTCAAGCCTCTGAAGTCATTCCTTTCCCAGAGCTGTTTTCACAAACCGTATTGTGGGAAGAGGGAGACTTTGCATAAAAGAAACCCGCAGGACTGAGCAGTGGGACCAAGACACTTGCTCAGACATAAAATGTTTGCTGATTAATACGCACGGAGGTGCAGTCAAATAACTTTTTCAAAAGGCCAGCGTTGTGCCAATCCTGGACGGTTACGTCACCCGACTTCCTGGGATTACTCAAACCTCAGTTCCAAACCACAATGAACACCAACATGGGGGGGGATGGATATTCAAGGTGGGGAAAAAAAGTATAAAAACTTCCTAACTACCATTCAGCTTAACAACATTTTTCTAAAGTAAAACCTGGTTTATCTCAAGTTTTAAAACTGTTTTGTTATAAATCCAAGAGCTTTCAGAAGACACTAGCCGAAGAAAAAGCCGTTTAATCATTTAACGCTCCCCGTTCTCCTCCCCCACTCACTTAACACAAATCCATTTTTTACCTCTCTTGGTTTTTCTTCCCTCGCTTTCCTGATGCTGAGGAAGATAAACTTCTGCCTCAAATATTGGATGGGGAGCACCTCATCTATCAAGTTGCCATCTTCAGTAGCCGCTCTGCAGCAAAGATGCAGGAGAGGAAACAGCATCCCATTTGGGGTTTACAGTCTCGACTGTTCTTGCAAAGGGAAAAATGCAGCCTGCTTTTGGAAGTGGAGGCCAACAAAAACAAGCTGGCAGAGGTAGATTCAGATTAGACATCAGGAGGCGCTACTTCACTGTCAGGGCGGCTAGGGTCTGGAACCAACTTCCAAGAGAAGTGATGCTGGCTCCTACCCTGGAGGTCTTTAAGAGGAAGCTGGATG
>NW_017728997.1:14300076-14303715 GCF_001723915.1 Gavialis gangeticus | reverse complement strand
TTTCCTGCCGTGGTAGGGGGTCGGACTCGATGATCTGCTCAGGTCCCTTCCAACTCTACCAACTATGAAAAAGGCTGCCGAGTAAAAATCCCATACCAGCCCCATGGCTTCCAACCCAAAAGAGCACTCCCTTCTCTACTGCAACAGAGCCTGGACTTGCCAGCAGCTAAGGGAAGATACTGGAGATTGAGCTAGTTTGGCATCAATTCAAACCCTTATCTCTTTGTTTATATGAACGTGTACTCGCCCCCAACTCTTTTCTCCAAACAGTACGGACCAAAGAATCCAAAAGCTACAAAACAAAAAAGATAAAAACCTGCAATCGCAAGCCACAATTAAACATCAAAAGAACCCAGCTCACAAACCTCCAAGGGCCCAGCGTAATCCATCTCCTAACCAAACAGGATGCACATGATTGGAGGGCCTAGGAATGAAGTTTAGCCCAACTTTATTATCAGACATCAAGTTACATGAAATGTGAGCTAGTCCCATTTTAGCCAAGGCAGTTTAAATCCTAACAAGCACTAGGCTGCACACCTCTTTTTTATTGGACAACTATGTAGTTGGGATAAAGTCAGATAAAATAAAAAAAGTTAAAATCAGATAAACAGAACCAAATAAAAGAGGTCACCCTTATACATTTTTGCCCCTGACATCATTGCTATCGTTGCAATTACAACATCATTCTGATGCCACCTAGTTTTTAAGCATTTTCTTTTAAAATTAAGATTGAACACATTTAAGAGACACACCCATGTGAAATGGAGAGGTGCCAAAAAGTCTCCAGCTGCAGGGGGTCAACTTTCTGGGGAAGGTCTGGTGCTACGGAGATTGTATAAAACCCGAAGGCAGGCAGATGTCCCCTGCAACTAGGTCTCTGCTGGGAGACGGTTCCCACTTCAACTGTTTGAGCAGACTCTCCTTCATCCTTCCAGTTGCACAAAGACGAATGAAACCACTCCTGCAAAATCCGGTCCTCCCCATTTTTGCCTGCATCAAGCTGAGGCTGTGTACTGTCATCCTGGGTCAAATATAGTCAAGACAGGTAACAAGTAACAGAACCCTGTAACTTGGCCTACAAACAGTATTCAGGAAGCAGCACCGGGCAAACACAACCAGGTTTAAATAACAAAGGAAGATGAATATATATATTTATTTTATTTTGCTTTGTGTAAAAGCCGAGAATGTTAAAAGCCAAGTACTGCTGTTAAAATAAAAGCAGCAACGCTGGACGAACCATCACCCCTTCTAGTCCAGTAGGTTGCATCTTGTGCCATGCCAGAGGAAAAGCAATAACCGTACAATAGGTCTGCCCTAAGGAAGCCTTCTTCCCAGCCCCGGTATGGATTTGTTCCCTTAAGCACAACTATTTATATCCCTTCCAACCTTCTTAGTTTTGAGAGGAGGTTTAAATCTTTAACTCTTAACATTCTTCATTAACCACTGGTGGGGTCAATCTCTTCTCAAATCCTCTTTAAGTTTGGACCTCAGAGCAGTCCCGCTGCCCAGAGTAGCGGATTAACAGGTAAGAAAACATTCGTTCTTCTTTATTTTCATATGTACTGCCCTTTTGTTTTAGGGTAGCTTTAAGGTTACACAGTTATGTCAACCGAAGTCAGGAAATGTCCAAGTAATAAATTCTAAGCAGTAATAAATTCTAAACTCTAAAAAGAGTTGCACTGGTGTAAGAGTGATGCTGTAGCCCTGATGGTCCAAAAATTATGCGAGGTGCAAGGACTTCTTAGGGTGATAACTTTTATTGGACCAACTATGTAGCTGGGATTCATTTAGACAAGCTTTCAAATGCACAACAGTCTTTGTCTTATGTCCCTGGTGAAGACTGCTTCAAACTTTATCCCAACTATATAGCTGGTCCAATAAAAAGAGAGCGTCCTAAGAAATCCTTGCCTCTTCCAAGAGTTATGTTGTGCATATTTACCATCTTCTGGTTAAATCGGTGCTTTCACGGATTATTTTGCACGTGCATGTGAGATGTGTGCAACATGGCTAGGTTAATTCTGCATCGGAAACTCTACCTTTCATATTGCCGACAGTTTGTTGACGCCAACAGGGCAACCTTAAGGTTGCAGTAATCATACAAATCAGCACTGAATATATACTGGTGACAACCTGACAAGCAGAACAGCATTGATGATGGATGCGTCTTCCCCCAGACCAAACAGCCTCCATTTATGCTAAATGCTGACAATTTAACACAACAGGAAGCAAGGGGTTGTTTAGGTTTTGGTTTTCTTTTTGTTTTTTTTTAAATGTGCATCTCTCTTATTCGATCAACTGTCTAGTTGAGAGGGAAGTTAGACAAAGCTTTTTGGGCACAAACTGGCTTTTCTCTGCTCTGAGAAGCTCGTTAATTTCTCTCCCAACTAGAGAGTTGGTCCCATAAGAGATATCACAAGAAAACCCTAACCTCTTGAACAGTTCCTGGACCATCATAGCTATAACAACACTCCAGGCTCATGACAACTACCAGCTCATTGATGGTTTTTAGTGGCCAAAAAACAGCAGAGTAAACCCAGTGTCCTCACACACCAAGTCCTCTCCTGCAAAAAGAAAAACCTGCCGTGGGCCCCGTTTACAAGCTCGAGCATCCAAAACAAAGCCCTGGAGTCTGCTAAGTCCGACTGCCTAAAGCTGCATCTCAACAGTAAAAGGTTAGGAAGGAAAGCGCATCTAAGGGGATCAGAGGCAGATTTCTCATCGAGGTGCAGCCACGTGAAATGTTATTCTGGATTTGGATTTTATTCGTGAAAAGCTCTTCCAACACAATTCAGACACGGATGTGTCGGATCTGTACAAAGCACCGCACCACTCCTGAAAGTTTTAAACAAACAGTACATATATGTTTTAAACCCAAGAGACTTCCTACAGCCGACACAACAGCTTGCGTAGGGCTGGATGGCGTTAATTAGGTGCTCGTACAACAACTGTAGCACATCCACCTTCACAGCCAGGTACCGATTCATTTGTGAAGTTAACGAAATAGAGAAGAAACACGCCCATCAAGATCCTAGCAATACAGCTGAGCTACACAGGGACGTTTCACAAGCAAATTGGAAGAGGTCTTCTGCATCAATTTGCTGGAGACCGCCCAGACTCAGTCCCTTTAATGTTAATATCACTGGAAAAACCCATTCCATGCCTTTGATACACATTTCATGGATTGTTCCCAAGGGCAACAATTAGCAAAGCCAAGCCTTGGCAGAAGGCAGATTGCTTATGTTTCTCAACATATTTCTTGACTGGCTCTTGTGGATGTTACAGGAGCAAAGTCGGAAGGACTGAGGTTACTGGAATCTCCACACACAAAAGCTGCTTGTATTCAACCCTTACTCAGCAATAAAAGTGCAAGGTCATTGTTGTGTTTCTCCCTATTACACTGAAAGGCAGCATTTTGCTAAGAAAAAAAAAAAGCCACCCATAAACAACCAGGATTACCTGTTACAGCCCTCTATAGTTCCCAGACACATTAATCCTCCAGATGAAGCCACAAATACAACAAGAAGTTGAAAAGGCAATTTTTAGTTTTAGCTGCATATTCTTTTAAAACCTTGGAGGCAGTGAGAGCCTTAAAAAAAAAAAAAAAAAAAAAAAAAAAAAAAAAAAAAAAAAACCAAAAAC
>NW_017728997.1:14287732-14299963 GCF_001723915.1 Gavialis gangeticus | reverse complement strand
AAAAAAAAAAAAAAAAAAATCAAACCACAGACTATATTCAAAGGCATAAAGCGTCTGGACCTCAGCCTTCAAACACAAGGAAATTCCGAGTTAACAATGAACCTCCTATTATTCATCCCTCCTGCATTCAGTTATTTCTACACCCAATGTTACGACACTTCCAGAAAATTTTAGCACAAAAGGATAAGTTTTAAAACACCCCCAAGGCAGGTCACACTAGTGGAATCCAATATATTTGGTGCATGTGTCTTGGGGGCGTTGCAGACTCCATGCCTCCTTCACAACAGATTTACCTTTTCGTTATTACATTAGCATTGAGTTAAATCTGAAGATTTCCCCACACCTTGGCCTGGAACAGAAGATCCTTTTTTCAGGGGCGTTGAAACATCCACACTTACCAAACCGAGTTCATTCGCTAGTAAGAGACATTTCATCATTAAGCAATGGAAATTTCTCCCCTCTCTGGAGGACCCCACTGATGTGCATTGTCCCTGAAGTTATCCCAGCTTCTCATGCCCCCTGTCCTCACTCTTGTTCGCTGGTGCTAACCGTGCTGGGATAAATGAACCCTCCCAAGGACTTCACTTCTACAAGGGCTGCTAACCTGCTGCCCATGTTGAATTGAGAATATGAGCCAAAATACCCAGGCTAGGGTATTCCTCCAATTCCCCGATGTAGCCAAATGAACAGAAAATTCACGAGAAAGGACGCGCAGAGTGTTGCAGCTTATTGCAACACAAGGAGCCAGAAGATGTGCTCCCAGCCCCTTCTAGCAATGTGCTCCAGTGAGCACATCCCCAAAATGACCCCCCTGTATCTTAACTGTGGCTTTGCAGCATGGCTGTTCATGCTTGGTCTTGAGGGTAAAAGGGCTTGAAGATTTTTATGCCTTGAACTTCAGGGAAGCCTGTAGACCTCAATTCAGCTCGCTCGCATACATTGCTAGATCAGCATATTAATAAAGCAACAATACATGACTCACGAGGAACATAACACTTCCAATGAGCTATTTCCCATGTGCCCATAGTCTTGTCCATACAAGCCTTTCCCAGGAGTTTTCCCACCAGTGGCTACAGGAGATGAGAGCTAGTATAGACAGGCCACAGGTGTTTTGTTACTGTCATATTGTCTGGAGGAACACCAAATAAAAATCTCATGCTTTAGCCGAGATCAGGATTTAAACCTAACCTGGGCAGCACAGTGGTTTGGACTGGATCAATCTCAGATGAGATTAAAAGGCTGCTTCTGTACCCTGGCAGGCCAGGTTCTTTGGGTAGAAATGGTATCTTTTATTAGATGAACTGAGTAGTTGGAAAAAAGCTCCAAAGTTCCCCAAACTTTTTTCCAGCTACTCAGTTGGTCTAATAAAAAAAGATATCACATCTACCCAAAGAACCTGGCCTGCCTGTGTCCTTAGACCAACACGGCTACAACCAAAAACCCAGCTTCTGTACCATGATATTTTGGCTGTGCCAACTTGTTTCTACAACCTTTTATGATTTTAGCTAAGCCCGGTGCAAGACCATCCTCACAGGTCCTAATAACTTCTTCAACAACAGCGGCTTTGTAGGCGCTGGAGAGGTACTAGAAAGAGGAAAAAAAGAAATTGTTGCAAGTAGTCCTTGTCGAAGCCTTATCTTAGCCCCACAGCAAGCCGCACCGATTCGTAACGAGACGGTCCAGAGCCAATGTTTTAAGAAACAATTTCTCTAGCACCCCTTCTAAATATGGAGTGTGGTTCCCCTGTCAAGAAAGATAATGTCGGCAGGAGAAAGGAGCGCTTCTTCCAAGAAGCTGTCAGTGTAGCAAAAAGTCTGAAACCACCTGAAAAATCAGCTGCATCACCAGACTGTTTACCCCACAAAGAAAGGGCCTGTTTTGCATTAAACTGTTAATTGCTGTTGGAGCAAGAGTTTCTGAATTACAATCATCCCATTCTGTTCATCTCTTGCACCATCCAGCCCCAAGTTGCATCACACTTCCAAAAGCAGCAGCTTCACCACCGTTTCCCAGCCCGTGAACAGCTGATTCCCCAGTTCTCTGAGGGGCGTCCAGGACCAGTGCCCTGACAATTTGGGGATCTCCTTCGAAAACTGAAAGTGAAGGCAACAAAGTCATTCAACCCTGCAAGTACAAGACTGCATTTTGATTTTCGGTGTTTTAGGTGCCCATGTTCTGACACTAAGCGCTAGGGGTATTTTTGCACACGTATGTGCCGCAGCCCAGTTGTATAAATGGCAAAATGTGCGGCAGCTGGCAGAAAATAGTGGCAGTGTGCTTTTGAATGAAAACAGTTGTATAAGTGGCATTTTACCACTTATACAACTGCAAGTGATGCAGCATGGTGCACATCAACTCGTGTGGAGCAGACTCAATCAGATCTGCTCCTATGCGCTGGATCTCCAGCACGTTGCACCATGAAACAGCAGGTGTAAAAGTGTCCTAGAGCTGCTAATATTTCACTTCACTATATAGGAGGAGTCCTAAATTTAAGCATGGGGCCAATGTTTGTGTGGAGTTGGGCTTTTAACATTTTGCCACTCCCTCTCTCCAGCTCCTTGATTCGCTTCCAGCTCAAGACTTTTTCGTATCACTCTCTTAATGAAAATATATCCTCCTCGCTGTAAAAGCAACACAGGACAGCACAACTCTGTTTGGAGGGGCAGGAGGTCACACTTTCCACTGGCACATCTGTCAGGGGTCACCAGCCGGGAACACAAAACCAACTGTTCAAACCAGCGGTCCATTACAAAATTGAGGCTTCCTATTTTTATTCCAATGCATAGAACAATCAGACATGTACTGGCTTCAGGAAAAAACAAAACCTTTTTCCTCTAGATAATGACTTGTTTCAAATAATAATGGCCTTCAAACCATCCTGATACCTTGGTGGAATTTATGGACCACTTCCCCTGTAGGACTGGTGTCTACGTGGACTTGAATCGCAGACAATGAGGGTTGAAGGGACCTCAGGAGGTCACATCTAGTCCAACCCCCTGCTGAAAACAGGACCAGCCCCAACTACATCATCCCAGCCAGGACTTTGTCAAGTCGACTTATCAAAGTCATAACATATTTGTCAGGGGGAAAGAAAAAGTGAATAATTTTACATGGCCTGAACAAGCCTTCTCTCTTCTCATTTCTTCTCCACTCGCCCCCATTTCTATCTGTGACTTCAAAAATCCTCTTACTCCTTATTATAACTTTATCTTGTAGGGTGGAGGGGAAGAATCATTAACAGAAAGCATGTCAGGTCAAGAAAAGGCAAAATCTACCCTGTTTTTAAGACTCAGGAAGCTTACAGATAAAGCAAGCGCAGAGCGCTTCACACCTTCATTTTCACTGATCAAATTCCTCAAGGCACCATGAAAATCCAGGGGATTATGATGGATTGTACTCCTGGTGGACTCCCCGCAGACCATCCATTTTGATGCTCACCTCCCCTAAGCCATGCCAAGTCCAAGCTGTCTCACTTATTAAATCAGCTCCCTTTGGGACCCAGGCCTCCATTAGGAAGGCAAAACAGTTTTATAAGCATAGAGCTACTTATCGATGCTCTGAGACTCTCTGCAGATGACTTTCCGAGTCAGGGCGGTTCTCCAGGCATTGATGAGAATAAAAAGTTGGGGGGAGGTGGTTGTGAGCTTCCCAGCCACTGGAGTTACTTAAAAACAGGCCAACAGAAGAGTCCATATCGATGGACTTCATGACCTAACCAGTCTTCTTTGCACCTACGCTCCCCTCTTTGGCTTTTGCAGCAGGATCGAAACAAAAATACTTCAATTAACGTACATGGAGGACACCAAGGATTAAAACAAAAGAGATGCCATCTGTCCTGAAGCTCTTTCAGAAAGCTGGAAGCAGAAGAAATGTTTGCAAAATGATGAAAAAGAATTGGACAAACAGAAAAAGGCAAAAGGTTTACAAGCTTCAGCTAAAATGCCAGCTACTGCAAACAGCAATTAAGTGGCTAGTCAACAACTTTTGGGTAAACTGTACAAATCAATTATTCTGCTATGCAGGCTATGAGGTGTCACGGATCACTCAATGTTTCAACAGTGGAGCTGTTGGTTTTTAGTCAAAGGCAGCCCTCGGGTAGTAAATACAATGTCGTGGCCCAGCCAAGACAATTGATTGGTGTTATTAGAAAAGTGTGCATTCCACCAATTACAAAATGAATTTTAAAAAGTTCATGTCGGGGCACTCAGCTGGAACACAATCATTTCATGCCACATCTTCATCAATATGCATATTGCAAAGGCTTCCTTGGGACTAAAACCAGCTCTCTCAAAGTGCTGGCGGATACCCAAAACTGGTTCACGTGCTCCCCAGGGGTGCAGGACAGAGGATGGAATATCACCTTGTAAAAATGCAGTCAGCCAACAGGAAAAGCAGTGTAGGTCAGGATACATGGCAGTGAACAACATGCACTAGAGAAAAATGCTGTGGTTGAGTTCTCCGATTTCATAGCCTCATAACACTCCAATAGGAAACCCATAGCATGGTGGTGGGTTTTATTTTTTTGTATTATTCTTAGAGAACAGGAGTTCATAGTTAGACCCCTCTCTAAACAGCTAGAGAAAACAATTTCATTAGTAAAGTACTTGCCAGGTTCCTCCAAAACTGTTTTTCAAAATGGGAGTGAGCCAATATCAATAAAACCATACATGAGTTCAAGAGGAAAATGTCAAAGGGACTTGTACTCGGCACGAGTAACCACAAAACTCCACTGCCAGAAGGTTATCTTTGAAACCATAAACTCGGTTAAAATTGGAAGAGAAACCACATGGTTATATGGATGGCATTAGGAAAAGCTTTAGCTGGAACAATAAAGGAAAGGTAGGACAGGCTAGTGAGGTGGCTGTGGGTTCCCACTCTCTGGAGACACGACAGCTAAATGAACACCTGTCAGGGATATTCTGGGCTGGCACTACACAAATCGCCTCGGTACAGGGACACGGATTAGACAATATCACAACATCCCTTTGTTTCCATGCTTCTAACAGAAATATCCAGATTCATATACATGCATGCAAGAAGCACAGAAATGGGTAAAAAAAAAAAATGCACTTCATGACTTAACACAGCATGGGCCAACATTTTTGGCAGGCATGCCACAAAATTAGCCCCACATCCACCCCGAGTGCCACTGCCACACAATCTGCTGCTCTGCCTTCTGCTCTCTACCTGGTGCTCCTACCAAATCTAGTGCTCTGCCATCTTCTCCCTGCTGCTGCACTGCCTGTTCCTTCCCCAGTCTGCGGCATGCCCCACACAGAGGCTGCCCATGCCACTCGTGGTACATGTGCCACAGGTCAGCCACCCCTGATTTAGGACAACATTGATTAAATCTTGGTGGGGCAGGGGAGGTTTCAGTGCTGGACTGGCAGGTATTTCTTGGGTATTTCTCTGCTTCCAAGTACAGAAACAGTGCTGAGCATTTATTTATCCATCCCAGAGAGAGACAATGATTTTAACAGACAAAGACGCCCAAGCTACTTTCCTCCCCGTCCAAATCTAGGCCTATCTTTAACCTAACCACAGAGCATTGCCCCTCATCCATCAATGCAATGGGTACATGCTCTCTCATTGCTCCCCCACCACCTGCCACACAGAAGATATCCGACGTGTACTTATTCCCTTGCTTTCCCTGCATGCCTGTCAGATGGACACCTCCCTTCCCCCACCTTGGGACTAACTTTAACCTCCTCCTTGACTTGAAAGGTCAACTGTAGATTAACCAGGAGGCAACTCATCCATCCTGTTCCTACCGCTCACCGTTCGTTACACCTCGACAACCAAGTGTATAAAACCATTTTATACAGAGCCAAGGAGGAGCTGGGGGGAGGGAGGAGAAGAAAAAGCTCTAACGTCTGTAATCCTGAGATATGGTTTATTGCACTGACAGCAGCCCAGCACACTGAACATCCTTTTATTGCTTTGGGAAGCTACATCACTGGTGCCTTCACTTCGACAAATACATCCCTGGAAAACAAAGCACCACACATTCAGCTTCGCAGCACCACGAACACAATGAACAGCCCAAAAATGCACACCCTGTACTTGCCGATTGACCGACTGATGCACAGAACCTGGCTCTGGCATCTCCTAATGTCACGGACATCTTGATGATGATGGAAGGAATATCCCATAATGCCTCTGTCACTAACCAAACACCCCCTGTAATGCCTCTGGCAGTCTTTATCTGCTGCCTGCCCCTTGGGGACCTGCTTTCACACAGTAGTTATATTTCTAAAAGACCCACTTATCTCTTCATGCCCATTTTGGATTTGAACCACTCCTACCAATTGCTTCGTTTTCATCGGCTCTTTGCTCGAATGCCTGGCTTTCTGCCGCTGAATCGATCTCGTCCTTAAGTGATACCCTGGTGAAAGTGAAACCGTCTCTGAACAGACTGTCGTGGCAGATGGCAGAACAAGAAGCAATGGGCTCAAGCTGCAGCCAGGGAAGTTGAGGTTGGATATTAGGAAAAACTCTCTCACTAAGAGGGTGGTGAAACACTGGAAGAAGTTACCTAGAGACGTGGTGGACTCTCCATCGTTGGAGGTTTTTAAGACCTGACTCAACAAAGCCTTGGCTGGGATGATCCTGCTTTGAGCAGGGGGTTGGATGGGATGACCTCCTGAGGTCCCTCCCAACCCTAACTTTTTCTACGTTTCCATGTTAACATCTTGCTGGGAAAGTTCCTTCTGTGGCCATCTCAACCTTACCAAGCACGTGATTAAAACCTCTTTGAAAAGGCTAGTATTAAAAGAGAGCCCTGCATTTAAGAAGCTGGGGAGATGGCAGATTAAGCTTGCCTGGCCACTTTGCATCATTTTCTTCCAATTGCACCACGATAGGAGTTCAAACCAATAAAACAAATAGGCTCCTTGCGCAGCTCTAAGGGAGCCCAGTTCCGCAGGCTCCGAGCAGCGTCAGAGGGAGAATTATCATGCCTACACAGTTGTAGAAGGCTCTGTTTATATAAACACGTTCGCTGTTTCTGATGTAAGTGGGCACACAGGACTTATCTCCTTTATCTCTCTCCTTGTCCTTGAGACACGGCTTGCCAGCTTGTTCAACTTCAAATTGTGACATGGTTTCCATACGCGAGGCGAGACCAGATAAGGCTGAATGAGAGGTTCCCGAGAACGAGAAGTCTGAAAACTAACTCGGCGTGGGGTACCAATACCTGCCTACAGGACTGATGACACTAAAAGGGGCAAAAAAAGGCAAAGTGACTGAACTGGCCTTGCTTCTGGCAGTGCTATTACTGTTCTGGGGCTGCATGAAAGAGGTAGAGATAGTACACATGCATTGGAGCCAGAGACCTGCAGATGAAGATGCTCTTTAGTCATTTTCTTGGACCCAGGGTCATCAGCATCCAGCGGCTCCCATTGGCAACAGAAGTACTGAGCACCTCGGAAAAAAAAATCTAGCCTGGACTGGGAGGTACGAGAAGGATACTTGCGTTTTGTACCGTGATTCAATTTTTTTTTTATTTTTTTTTTTTTACAGCTATTCCTTTATTTTTGCCTATGGGATATCTATATATTTTTTTTTAATTAAACCTAATATTTTAAAACTCTCGCACACATTTTTATCTACATTAATTTCCTGAGCAATTTAGAGTAAAGTTTATTTCTGTAAGTGCCTTGGGCTCTACTACCTCTTGTGAATCAGGCTCAAACGTATTCATTTCCTCGTGACGGGCCATTTTAATTAGATTGTATTCCCTGTGAAGTGCATGTCACGTCTGGATGCCTTCCATCCCTTCTGAAATTTCACCTTCTGCGGGACCTTTCCAGGGCCTAACGTGGTGCTCATAACAGGAAAAGCTCCCACTGATCATGTCCTCAAAGACACAATCAGTTGTGTTATAGCATGCACATTCAGGGGTGCATGCTACAACACAACACGCAGTGGCAACCCTGGCTCCACTTCTCCGCCATGAATATGCCCAAAAGTTTTTTACTAAGAACACAGGGCAAACAACAAGTGAATTAAAAGGTTTTGGTCCCTGGTTGTACTAAAGTATTAGTATCGTTTGCAACCGCTCTCACTACCTGCTAGGTATTTTCAAGCTTTCATAAATGCCCCTTGCTGGAGATCATGGAAGTCAAGGGAATAGCAATAGCAAGGGATAGATGAGTCTGGAAGAGGGCCTGAAACATTTGTCAGGATGAGCTTAGGGAGACCATATCATGGACAGGATGCTGCACTGAAGGGGGAAAGAACTGGTGGAGCTGGCAGATGAGGTTGGGAGCATGGGTGGACTAGCAAGAAGAGTGAAACATAGGAGGATAAATGGGAAGAAGGGAGCTATGGGGTGTTTTCAAGCTGATGACAAGAAGCTTAAAGTTTGAGACACCCTGGATCAAGCAGCAGCCCCACTGCAGGGATGCTGAGAGGGGAGGTTCATGATGGAGCAGAGGGGCAGGAGTTCAGCCCCAGGGCCAACCGTGCACACATCGAATTTATTACTATACGTGACACATAAGGTGCTGTGCTCATTTCCACTCACACCCACATTCCCTTGCTTTTGCAAAGGACCTGGGGAGATCCTAAGTAAGGAGCCTCATCTTCACGAGCACAGACTACCACGCATCTATTGACACCGAACAGGAGATGCTGAACATCAGCGCACTCCCATGCAAGTCGCCCAGAACCGGAGATGCTTCCAACAAAAGCATGTCCCTTAATCAGATATCCAGGTTGTAACCGTATTGCTCCTGCCTTTGTTTCAAGGTCATTTGCATCATCACAGATCGTCACAGGAGGCGAGAGGTTTCATACCAGCTATGAACTGACTACCCAGAGGAGTTTTCCATCTATTGACTCCTCTGTGAAATCCTATGAAATATGAACTTTCATTTCTACCCAGGAGAACTTTTATAATCTTTTCTCCAATGCCTGATGAAGGGTGTTTGTGCCCGAAAGCCTGCAATTAAAGACTTTTTTTTGCAAAAATATTGTTGATCTAATAGAAGATATCATCTCTACTACGAGTCCCGATTCCCTTAATCGGAGTCACCCACTTGGGGAAATCCTGGCCTTATCCAATGCTTTCCCTGCATTTCCCACACAGCCCCACCATTTACTCCACTAGCTTCCAAGACAGTTTTCAGAGCCGCACCGTGCAATGTATGTGGACACTTCCCCAGGTGCCTTTAAAAAAAAATGAAAAAACCTTGACATTTATTAGAAAGAGCTCTTTGCCAGCAGATCCAAACAGTCTTTTGTTAGCGTCCCATGAAAGGTCCCTATTGACGTTGAGTCGAATGAGGAAGCAAAGCGGCAGAGGGGAAGGATCCTTGCAGGTTGGTCTGCTTCATGGTTGCTGCTAAACCGTCCAAGCAGCCTCCATATCTATCACAGGCTCTTCCTTTCTTGGCTAACTGGTTTGTCCATCTTGAGTAACCGATAGCCCAGGTTTAGCTAGATGACCTGTAGGCCCTCAAACTGCCCCTTTAGGCAAGTAAAATCACGGGATCTAACTAGACTTAAGTGTTTGCTAACTGTGAATGACTTGGCACACTTGCTGTCTGGCGAGATTCCCTGTTCTGCTATAAATACAAGAAAGGTGATATTTTTCTGT
Source organism: Gavialis gangeticus (assembly GCF_001723915.1). Taxonomy (NCBI): domain Eukaryota; kingdom Metazoa; phylum Chordata; order Crocodylia; family Gavialidae; genus Gavialis; species Gavialis gangeticus. The sequence goes on along the minus strand of NW_017728997.1, from coordinate 14,290,362 downwards.
TCGTTCTACATAAGTTTTTTTTCCGACACCGCAATCACAGCAAGCCACCAACTACTTCCGCAGGCCTGCAGAAGTGGTTAGCACAAAAACTAGCCGCTACAAGGCTTGACCACTAAGCCCAAATTTTTGCCCATTTGATGTGCATGTGTCCTGAAACACGGGACAACTTTTGCCCCTTGCACACACGCATATAGAGCCACAAACTGAACATTAAAACCTGCTCTGGATCAAGAGCAAGACACGGCTCTCACCCCACATTCTGCTTAATCCTCATAACCTCAAAGTTTGGTCCTTGCAGTTGTGTTGTCTGCAACACAGCCCCTCTGAAAGCAAAAAAAAAAAAAGGGGAAAATTTTGCTGCAAAAGGAGCCTGTTGTTGTTCAATCAAACCGCCCTCTAATGAAAAAACTAGCCTGGTGGCTGCAATGAGTTTCCTTTAGGAGGAGCTGGCTGTAATCTCTACGGGACTTGTGGTTTTAGCTATTCTTACTGCTCATGGTAGTTTCTGTTTTTCCTCAAAGCAACGTAACCCAGCAACACGGGAGAAACTGTGATTAACTTCTTCTGAGATACGGGATGTCATAGCAATGCAAGCCGGCTCTTCCCTGAAGAGAAGCATAAATCTCAGGCGCTCCGCCTTCATTACACAGCCATCCCACAGCACCAGAAGGCAGCCAAAGCAAAGCCACCAGTCCCCGAAGCTCTCTTCCCTCCACACACCCCCACAACAATTTGGTTGTAGTCTTATAAGTCTCAGCCCAGAGTCTCAGACAGCACGGCACATCTCCCACGGCCCAGACAGTCAATTATTCCTGTTGCTCGACAGTCGCAGAAGTGCCTTAAAAGATACAAGCGTCATACTAGCTGGCTGTCTATAACCAGCTCTTGGAGCACGTGCAAATATGAACTGCCTGCAGTAGATGGCTACCCTGTGTGCACGCCTTCATGTGTGCACGGGGCAGGGGGTAGAAAGAGAAATGTCTGTGCGTTCCAGACCCTAAATAAATGATTGCTTTTTTATTTTTTTTAAACGGCTGAGCAAAATAAAGCCAGTGGCAATCACAAGAAACCCCAAGAGAGCAATTCTATTAAAATAAGTTTTTTTTAAAAGTGTGCGTGCGTGCACTTTTTGGGAGGGAGGGGGAATACACCCCCCAAACATTTTATTTATATTTTGATATTTATATACATATATACACACACATTCATTATAGATATATATCTATATCTATATCTATATCTATGCACACACACCAAATATATAGATATTATATGCACACACTCATTATATACATATATATGTATATGCATATGCACACAGTGCGCGCACACACCAAACTAAACAAGCAAACTTCCAGCTTCTCAACTGGGCAAGGTAACAAAAACAAGCCCAAGCCACTGGAGGGCACGAACATGTGATACAGGAGCATTGCACCATCTCTCGTGCCAGCATACACCGTGCTGGTCGGCAGGGTGCTGGAACTTGCAAGAAGCCTCCTCCCAAAGGGACATACCTGCTCATCTGCAACCCAAGAGCAAAGCTGGCAGATCTAATTGGAAACCTTCCAGCCTTCACCAGATTTCTTCTAAGCATAACCGTCCAAGCAGCGGGGCTCTCTTCACTTCAGAGTTAGCCTGCATGCCCTAGCTCAGGGGTGGCCAACCTGTGGCACCGATGCCACAAGAGGCACAGGCAGCTTCAGAGGGGGGACAGGCACAACAGTGGCAGATAGGGTAGGGAGAAGAAAGCAGAGCAGCAGATGAGCCAAGGAGCATAAGATGGGGAACAGCAAGCACATGACATGAAGACCGCAGCATGGGGAACAGAAAGCAGAGCAGCAGATGAGGCAGGGAGCAGAAAAAAAGAGCAGCAGGAGGCGGCAAGGAGCATAGGGTGGGCAGCAGAAAGTAGATGAAGGTGAAGAGCAGAAAGCAGAGCAGCAGATGAGATAAGGAGCAATGCACTGGCAGCAGAAAATAGATGAGGCAAAGAGCACAGTGCTGGGAGCAGAAAGCAGAGCAGCAGATGAGGCAAGGAGCCCAGTACTGGGAGCAGATGGGGTGAAGAGTACTGCACTGGGAGCAGAAAGCAGAGCAGCAAATGAGACAGAGCACAGCATTAGGAGCAGAAAGCAGAACAGCACATTGGATAGGAGAAGGGGATCGGAGCACCACTCGAGGAAGGTCTGGGGCTAATTTGTAGCACCCCTGCCAAAAAGGCTGGCCCCCGCTGCCCTAAAGCAGGGTTTCCCAAACAGCAGGGCACACTCCCCCGGAAGGAGAGGGGTGCAAAACGTTCCTAGCAGGGGCACATGCAAAAATCAAAGGCACCCCCGCCTACTTCAGTCACTCTGGCTGCTTTCCCATCACCAGAGAGGGGATCAGCAGCGACAGCCACGGGAGCGTGCATGTGAGCAACTGACTTCACGGCTGGAGGGCGACTCACGTGGCAGGGGACACACTGCTCTAAACGGCAACCAGCTACCGAGCTGACATGCCAGAATAGGACACACCTTCCCCTAACACAAGCCAGAGGAGCTCCCCAAATCCGCCAGCTGAAGTCACATGGAGCCACGTTGTCTGCCTGGGGGGTGGATCGTGGGGAGCGGAGCAGCACGCCCTCCAGATCT
>NW_017728997.1:14282063-14282732 GCF_001723915.1 Gavialis gangeticus | reverse complement strand
TTTCCCAAACGGCAGGGCACACTCCCCTGGAAGGAGAGGGGTGCAAAACGTTCCTAGCAGGGGCACATGCAAAAATCAAAGGCACCCCCGCCTACTTCAGTCACTCTGGCTGCTTTCCCATCACCAGAGAGGGGATCAGCAGCGACAGCCACGGGAGCGTGCATGTGAGCAACTGACTTCACGGCTGGAGGGCGACTCACGTGGCAGGGGACACACTGCTCTAAACGGCAACCAGCTACCGAGCTGACATGCCAGAATAGGACACACCTTCCCCTAACACAAGCCAGAGGAGCTCCCCAAATCCGCCAGCTGAAGTCACATGGAGCCACGTTGTCTGCCTGGGGGGTGGATCGTGGGGAGCGGAGCAGCACGCCCTCCAGATCTGGGCAGGAGCTGGTCCAAAGCGAATCAGGATTCACACAACACATTGGGTTTTCCAGCTGGGGGACAAGCAGCTCAAATGGGAGACAGGGGCAAGCCTACTCCTGAACGAATGCAGCCATCGCCTCTGCTCGCTCACTCCCCTGGCCAAGCTGCCAGGAGTTTGCATAAGCTTATTGTTCTGGGCTGACCTCAGGTTTCCTCTGAACAGGTGTGTAATAAATGCATAACAACTACATCCTGCAGATGCTTGCTGTACTTAATCTCTGGTCTTCCCCCCCCCCCAGG
>NW_017728997.1:14275897-14281866 GCF_001723915.1 Gavialis gangeticus | reverse complement strand
CTGGTCTTCCCCCCCCCAGGGACAAGCTTGGTTACCCTCATGCTTTTGTTTAAAAAAATCCCCATTTCAGAGCTTCCCTTAACAAGAAGCTCCCCCAGCCACAGGTGAATCTGGGACCCGTACTTGCAGCGCTCTTTGGACAAGGTATCTGAAGCATGCCTTGAAGCAATTTCCTGCCTCTGCAAACCTGGACTCACAGTTTCCAAACTGGATTCATGGCAGTAAGGGTCGGACAGTAGTGCCGAGAGCCCAGCCAGGCCTGCACTGCCAGGCAGCAAAGGCTGCACAAACTAGTAAAAGAAGAGACGGTCCCAGAGTCAGAGTTAACAGTGCACATCTGGAACGATGAAGACTGAGACGGGCAGCCCAATGCGACAAGGAGCCAACGTGCAAACCAACTGCCCCGTCATTAGATGGCACCATGTCTTGCTGCTCTCCCCACAACCCTGCACTTTCCACACATTTCACCCTTTCCTTGTGCTTTTTCAGTATCCTATTATACTGTCCTCTGTGCACCAACCACTCACTTCTAGAGATGGGGCTGCAGACTAAGTCTTAACATGGGCATCTGCTTCTTCCTTGAGCATTTCCCCATTCTCCTCACTCAGAGAAGCAACAACCAAGTGTCCCCCAAAGGCTGCAGAGGCCGTCAGTCTCGCCAGGCATAGGAAACTATCTGAAGCATTGGGAGGGGAAGAGGCAGGTTAAAAAGAAAGGAATTAAATGCTCTCTTGGGTAATTCTGTGCCATCACCATAGCACATGGCTGCAGAGGAGGGCCCCTTGCTTCGAAAGCCCCAAGCATCCAGAAGCCCCCACTGAAGTCAACAGGACCAAGCCAAAAACCCAGCTCCCTTGGAAGTAAGCGTGCCATGAGCCAGGGTGCAGATTTAGAGCGCATCACCTAGTCTGCACAAACGCCCACGCTCCTAGGCTGTGACCGGATGCAGCTTCAAGCCATTTTGGAAGAGGAGGGCAAGCTGCTGCTTGCAAGCATGCACCAGCTGGTTTTACACCTGCATGCTTCTATAGTGGGACCAGCGAGCTCAACTGCTGGGACTTCAACGTGGGAGAAAACAGGGTTAGCGTTAAGGGTTTGACTCTTCTGGCACCACAATGGCTGCATGCAGATGCAACAACTGCATCAAAACTATCTGTACCAGTATCAGCTAATCCCAGTATAACTGTTCCATCTGTCCAGACCCACGGTGAGTAGTAGCTTGCTCCTGTTGTTCTCTACACCCTCTCCATGCTGCACCCAGGAGCATTTCAGATGCACCCAATTCCCAGAACAGGGCAATGTAGTAAGAGTCACCAATGTGCCAACAAGCCCAGAGGGCCCCAGAGCAGCTGTGGGCACCTGCTCTGCACCACCTCACTTCTAGCACCTGATGGGACAGAGCAGGGGAGTGGGAGGCACTGGCTTCTCCCAGTCCACCCAGGCTCCTTACTGGGGATGTGGAGACAAGCTATAAGGATGCACAGGAGGGTAAGTACAAAGCAGCTGTAAACTCAGCCCCTGCCCTAATGCCCACTAACGTCCCCAAACAGAGAAGGCACAAGGTTTATAAGAGGCCATGTTCCACAAAGTCAAGGGCTTTGGGGGAAAAAAAAAAGTCTCAGTGCTTTTACACTGAAAAACAGGGGGGGAATTATCCACTGAACCATGCACAGCAAGATTAAATGTGGTATCATCTTGTTTTCATCAGCAACCACTTGGGTTTACCCCCCTGCCTCGTCTTACCCACCTGACAGCAAAACATGCCCGGTTTTGAGAGCAAAAAAAAAAAAGTCAATAGAAGCCAAGATTACAAAAAGGCACAATTGTTTTTCCCCGCAATGACACCAGCTGAGCAGAGGAAAACACAAAGCCAGGCAGCTCCGAAGAGCCCAACGGCAGATGGGAAACGGAGGTCTTTATTCATCCTTATTATTCTGTTTGGGAAATAATCCTTTCAGAATCAGTTATCAGCCATTAATGACTAGTTTGTTACTTACAGGTCGCACAGTGAAGCGGAGAGGAGCTGAGGTTATGATGCTCCGGTAATAATCAAATTTAAGGAGATTATAGTCATTATAAACTAATCAGGGCAGTATTATATATTTTTAATTAGCAGCTGCTGCACAGTTCAAGCATTAGACACCTCCAGCTGCTTGCTGGTAAATGCGACAAGCAGTGCACTGCTCAAAATGCAGGATCCACACCTTCAGAGTGAAACTATATTAGGGGAATAAAAAAAAAATTGCTTAAAAAAAATACTATACACTGTAAAAGTGTACATTATAGATCATTCTTTGTGCATTTCAGCACTTGAGAGAGTTTTGGTTTATTTTAGCCCACAAACTCATGTATTAAATCTTATCCTATATGCAAGCCACATATAAGAAGGGGATCATTGCTAGCATCTTGCATGCATTATTCCTTCCAACCACATCAAAGTCATCAGTAAATCCTCCAGCATGTCATATAAACACGTAGTGTTTGTTTACTCATCGTATGTCTAAAAAGGGCTGCATTTCTGCACAGCATTAAGAAGCCTTCACTACAAGAATAGCAGAGTCTAAATAAAATTTGTCATGTGGATGTTCTTGTAACAGCGTATTTTAATCCATGGTTCCCCAGTACACAAACCGACTCTGCGGTTTCCATACCCACCCCTGTTCAAACCACTGGGTTTTCAAATGATTCTTCGGTTGCGTTTTAGTTGAGAACCTTTCCACGCTGCCAGAGCAATTGCAACGGCCACCGGCCCCATAAGAGGCTGTTTTGTTTTAAAAAAAACAAACAAACAAACAAACAAAACCATCAGCTGGTTCAACTGGAGAGGGTCGGCCTTGCTGAAGGGCTGGCAATTATAAATAGGCTGATCAGCCCTGAGCCAAAAAAAAGTTACTCCCAAGCATCCACATTTGGCAGAAGGCTACAGAAACCCACGGAGCAAAGCAGTCCGTCTTTTCTTCATGAGCTTGTTCCAAGTTTCTAATGCTAGTGACGCTTCCTTGCTTAAATCCCAACCACAAGCCAGGAGACATGGGAAAAAGCATCACGACTACATGTTTTGGTTTCCCATTCCCATCTTGTCCTTCTCTTTCGCTATAAAGGGGCCAGAATAGCGTCAGAGTAGGGGATTTCATCAAAACTGCCCCCTGTTCATCCTTCAAGCTCAAAGACATAGGGTCAGTTCTTTCCTTGGCATCTTTCCATCCAAGGAAGCCTTACACACTTGCGTATTGAATACCCCAGCGATGCACTACGGACTTCAGGCTATTACAGACCCGGAGCTACTCGACTTCCCCACCCCGTAATTCACCCTGCTCGTTAAATCAGCAGAGCGCAACGTCTTCTGATTATTTCACACTCCGGAATGACTCCGAAACACCAAAATGAGGGTCGTTAGCATTTACGGGGAGGTACCTCGGGGTGACATTGCTGCCAAGTTGTTTCGCCCTTAAACACCTTGTTTTGATCCAGACCGCAAGCCCGTCTCCAGCTGTCGCCCACGCTGCTTCAACGTGACCTTGTTTGGGCAAGCAGGCTGTGGCAGGAGCTGTCGTTCTTGGTGGTCTCCTTAAGTTCCCAGTGGCAACACAGGTTCAGTGACAAAACAGAGGTGTACAGATATCACACTGCCTCGTGCCCAATGCATGCAGCTTGGCTGCACGTTGGCTCTAGAAACACAGATGCAAAGTGCTATCACTCGCACTGCTCTTAGCAAGGCTGCGCCCTGAAGTCCTGCCAGCTTCTTGGGGGGCTGAGAATGCAGGAAGAGGCGACATTTAGATTTGGGGGTGGTCGTAGGTCTGGGGGTTAAGAAATCGGGGTTGCTATTAATCCCTGTTTTCTTACAGGTTTGCTAGGCAACCTTTGAGTGGGTGCCTTAGCCCTCCTCTGGCTCCTGCCCCCACGGTAAGTGGGGAAGCTAGCCCTCAGCCTGCCAGAAAGCTGCTCAGATGTGTTCCCACCCAACCACTTCGACATCTCCCCCTCCAAAACACTTAGGACCTGGGCCTCCATTTCTAATAGGGTCTCTTAGTGCTAAACAGCCCTGAATCCCACTGCTTCTCCACTCACTGGCAGCTTTTATTCGTTCTAAGAAACCCAATCCCCTGAACGGTTACTATTTGATTGAAAAACACAGGTAAGCAGCATTAACAGGGATGGGTTTATCTCCTTCTTGGCTAACAGGCTGTTAAAACAGCACTCAGGTGAAGCAGGTGACTGAGTGTTAGGTGAACTGTGGACCAGGATACAGAAGGGATATTCTTTCCCCAAATCCCTCCCAGTATCATCGATACTAGCGCAGCTTGGCTGGGCGGGTCTGGGCAATGCACACAAGGCACTCAACTGCCAGGGTGCCCTGCTGCCTAGCCGGTTCTCCAAGCAGGTCCAGAAATCCCTCAGACAAGGAATAAGTGAAAGCCAACAGTCACCGAAGGCATATTCCAAGTGAACGGTTTTCGGCCTTTTTCCATTTATGGGAAAAAATTTGAATGGCGATGCAAACGGGACACTTTTGGAAATAGCAAATGGAGGTGTAGACCCTTTTAAATGGTAAGTGTGGGTATTTGCATACTTCTGATGGATCACAGCCATCTTTTGTGGATCCCTTCGACAGTCTGCAGACCCCCCCAGGGTCAGCAGGTTGAAAAAAAACAAAACGAACAAAAAAAAAAAAAAAAAATCACCGTTCTACGTCATAAGTATGGATGCACCGACTCCGACAGAGAGATGCACCACATAATAAATGGACTCCACAATTCTGTGGCGCTGAACTTTGCTGCAATTAAAGGACTGCATTCATTACTTGCAGGGAGGGTGGCGGCAAAGTCCCGGAGGTTTTTGCTTCATCTTGCAACGTCCTGCCTATGCCTGGATTTTCACCCCGCAAGGCAATTGCAGCACTATCAGCAATGCTCGAGGCAAGATTAGAAATAAGCCAATCCCTCCTCCTACAATAGAGGAGACTGAACAACTCAGGAACTGCCCTCACCTCCCCTGCCCACAGGCTTTTCACCTACACTCCTGAAAACACAAAGCGCATTCACATGGCGCCACATGGAATTTGCAACTTCCTAGGAGCCCCAGTGGACTATGCGGGCATAGTCGGATTAAATGTGGCCACCACCCCTCAACCCCTGCCGAGGGGTCTCGCCATAAATTTAATCCTAAATGCTCCACGCTACTGGTGCTAAAACCCTGGTCCTGGCACGGAAATCACAACACTTCCAGCGATGGCACTGCACAGCCGAGACGTGCCAGCCATACGAGCAGGAAGTGACTGGAAAAAGTTGGCAAAAAGGACGTGTTTACAGCGAGCTAAAAATTAAGCGTTGCTCCAGAATAGCAGAGTGACCACCAGAAGGTCACATTCTTCTTCTCCCTCCCTGCTCCCCATGGGATCCACGCTTTTCCCAGCAGTTTCCCTAAAGCCGCCTGCAAACGTGGGACAAACCATGCAGGTCACGCGCCCCAAGGGGCACTGCCGTTCCTGGCTGCTTGAAGCATGAAAAGGAACGCGTTTGCCTGGAGTCTCGACTGCACGCTTCACGCAGCAATGCTCACTTATTTCATTGGAGAGTTTAGGCTGCAGCTGAAGCCCATATTCCCATCTGCAATTACTCAGGTACATTAGCTCCCATCGTACCTCACGAGAACCGAAGTAAGCAACTACAAGATGCTACCATACGTCTGAGAGAAGAAATACGTGCCTTTGCTATTTTGGGGGCTGCACCTTACTCGCCCCCTTGAACACGCACAAGAGGAAACTATAAGATTTCAAATTTGCAAAGCCCTAGGCTAAACTAACATCCTGCAAAATGACACAGGTTAAATGCAGGAACACTTCATTTCCAAGCCGCAAAGGCTGCAGTGAAAACAGGTTTCAATTAGCTGCTGCAAAAAACTATACCATCAGAGTCATAAATCGGAAGCGAAAAGTAGATCTTCTCCATCTTGCATGTTACGACCAT
>NW_017728997.1:14269444-14270897 GCF_001723915.1 Gavialis gangeticus | reverse complement strand
GACACGGGTTAAATGCAGGAACACTTCATTTCCAAGCCGCAAAGGCTGCAGTGAAAACAGGTTTCAATTAGCTGCTGCAAAAAACTATACCATCAGAGTCATAAATCGGAAGCGAAAAGTAGATCTTCTCCATCTTGCATGTTACGACCATTGACCTTCTCTGCTGTGCAGTCAAATCCCAAAACCAGCTTGATAAATGCAGAATGAATTACAGAAGCATCAAAAGGGCCAGCTACTAAAAGGATTAACTGGCACTGCATATAGACAGACGCTACGTTTTCTTGACCGTTTTCGACTTGCAACGGGCTCAGTCCAACATCCATGTAAATGGCATACTTGATCAGGTAGCTACAATGGCCCATCAACAATGATTCAAAAGTACTGCTAACACAACCAACCAGAGTTAGAGGTTTTGGATGCACCAGGATAGATTCTCAGCTAATGTAAATTAGCATCACACTCTGTGGACTTCAACACAGAAGCCCTAGAAATTCACAGACTCTCTGAAGATGCATGTCAAACTCTATTATTCACGTACGGCAATGTAAAGGACTGCAAGGCTCCAGCTCTCCCCCTCATCAATCAGCCAAGTCCACAGATATATGGTATTTTGAGATTTCACTCAGTCTATTAAAGTTTCTCGTGCTGTATTCTAACTTCATTAACAGCATTATTACCTTTTATAATTATTACTTCTCTTACTAATATATACTCTTCAAGAAGTTTGAATCTTTCTTAATTAATTTGAGTTTCCCTGGCCATTCAGGGAAATGTGTGATCTCAGAACAAATTTCACTTTTCATCTTTCATTATTATTACTAATATTACGTTAATTTGCTTTTAATATTTGCTTCCAAACTCTTTCATGGTGGTCTGCAATATGAAAAAGCTTCGAAGTAGTAGTAACTCTCTAGCACCCTATTTACGTTGTAATACTGGATTTCTTGAGTGTGCAACATCCTATGCAAGCACAACTCCAGATTTTAGATAGTCTAAAAATATCTGGTCATCGGTTTCCAACAGCTCGGCACCAAACAGTTTGGCCTCCAGTTGTAGAGGCCGAGGTTCTTTAAATAGTAGCCTAGTTGACTCCAAAAGGCTCTGTTAAATTATTAACATGCATTTTGTTGTCTTTGTGTATGCAAACTTATTGGTTTCCCCAAAGAAATCTCTCGTGTTCAAGACAGATTTGATTCTAGCTTTCCTGGGTATCGGCAGAAAGTCCTAGACTAGTATGGAATAAGACTTTTACAGCAAAGGCTTCCTTTCATCTAGTGCAAAAAGCTTTGAGGTTCATAAAGCAGAGGCAGTAAACTTTAAAGACATACTATTTCATCGAGTTACCACTGGTGCGTTCCCATTACTTGATACAGTTAATGGAAGTTTTATGGTTCACTTACATACTACACTTACAACCATCTTGTTCCCGAATAGAGAAATACATACGGTACCG
>NW_017728997.1:14262967-14268628 GCF_001723915.1 Gavialis gangeticus | reverse complement strand
GTACCGGGGGGGGGGGGAGAACCATGATAGATTTTATATGCACTTTTTAAGTCAAGGAAGTAGCTCAGGCTGACCTAAATAAAGGTGGCTCATCCTTCTGAAGGCAACATGCAGGCACTCTTTACTCGTACTTACTGAAAATGCCTCCTTGTGGAGCCGGACCACTCCCATCGTTCGCTTCCAAATTTTGGAAGCCACGTTGAACCACGCAGGACAGCCACCGTTTAGGCCAACACCAGGAAGCAAAAGAGAGACTCATGTTTTCGAGCTCAAGAGCAGGAGAGCCAGAGCAGTTGTCAAATACATCCAGCAGCTTCATATAAGGAGTTTACTTGTTTTAACCTGTTTAACAAGTGTGGTTTAATGCAAGATTACTCTACCTAAAAGCACCGTCAGTACCATTAGCTAGAGTGAGAGGCCTAGACCCATCGGGGCTAAGCCCGTAGCTGTATATTGGCACAGCACCATGGATTTCAGTGGAGATGTTCTTTTTCCACTAGGCGAGGACCTAGCCCACATCCCTCAGATGCAGCGGTAAGAGACGGATGAAGATAAAGTAATAACTTGAAGTACTGCAGTGACCCCCTACAACTGACTGTGAAAAGGGCTGACATTTTCTTGGGACAAAGATAAATCACAACACAGGATCCCCGAAGGAAAAACAGCGCACGAGGCTGGGTTCTTAACAGCTCAAGAAATATCTATTTCCCCACAGGAAATAAGGTGGGGTTTTTTGGTGTTGGTCAGTATCTTACTTTTGCTACAATTTTTGTTCTAGTTAAAGTTTTATGAGACTGTTCATTAAATTTAAATGCTGTGCCAAATGCTTGCCTGTGAACACACTGATCCCTGCTTAACAAACACAAGCCTCACATCATTAATAGAGACTATTTCAGTCGTGTAAGGTCTCATAGAATAGACAGTGGGGGTTGAAGGGACCTCAGGAGGTCACATCTAGTGCAACCCCCTGCTCCAAGCAGCACCAGCCCCAACTACATCATCCCAGCCAAGGCTTTGTCTAGCCGGGTCTTCAAGGATCTCCAAGGATGGAGATCCACCACCTCTGAAGGTGGTGTCTCCATTGCAACCTACCTAAAAGTTAGGCTTATGACAGACCTGCAGAGTGTATATTCTGTCAACCAAGAAGAGATGTTTCATCATCTTGAGACTGTGCTCAAGTTCGAGCTGACTGCCATACAACCTCAGGATATCTTAAACCAAAGACCAACCCAAAAGCCACTGACTTCAAGGGGCTATCGCAGTTGAGTCAAAAGTGCTCGACACGCACAAGTGGACCTGGATTTCCAAATGTCTGGGTGCCATTGTGACCCACGTGCCTAAGTCTGCAAGACAGCTCAGCAAACCCAATGCTCTGGGCTTGTCAGAATAATCTAGCCACTTGTTTCAGTGCCTAAAATAGGAGTTAAATGCTTCTGACAAAAATCGATAGGTTTAAAGAGCCTGGCCGTGCAGAGAACCACGTCTTCAGATGTGAAACACAAGTTTACCTGGGGTAGAAAGAGTCTACACAAAACCCTCTTGCTATTACAAAGGCTACTACAAGCAAAGCTCTCCCAAACTGGTTTTTCCCCCTTATTATAAACTCTGCTGCTTAGGCACCAAGTCCACCATCAGACACGGCTTGCTGCTTTCGCATTTTATAGGCACTTCACCTACAATTCAGCGCGTTTGCCTGGCTTAAGGAATTAAAATAAATGCCCGGCACTGAGGTCCCTTCATAGATAGGAGAGAGGAATTTTATTAGCATAGCTCAAGTAGAACATTAACTGCAATATTTTGCTAGGAAGCAGAATACGATGCTTTTATCTGGACTGTGATTAAGCAGAGGGGGACGGGGGAAAAAAAAGTAAACACAGCAAAAAAAAGTTCATCTTGCAGGCCAGGAGTAAAAAAGCAGGAGCACAGAAACAACCCATGCCTGGTTGTATGTAATATTAGCAAAGAGGGATGTTAGCAAACCAAATTTTTGGTGGGAAATGTGCTCCACGAAGAATGGGAAAGCAATTCTTGGCCTGTTACATAAAAAAGGAAAGCTAGCTCCATAACAGGTATCTGCAGGGTACTTGGTGTGTACCGATTTTATTACTTAGCAAGACTGGTTTAATACCCGTTAAAAAAATATTTCATGCCTGCAGCTTTGCAAGATTGAAAGAGTATCATTTACAGGGCTAACAAGGATATGCAGAGGTGTACTCATATATTTACAAACAAACACACACAATATATTAAACTCTGGTGCTTCTGAGCCATTGCAAATACAGGGAATTAAGGAAAAAACTTTCCCTGGGGTGGGTGGTCCTATAACAACACCTCCCTCCAGTGTCCATGCTATTGGCCAGAGCCTGAGAGAGGATACTGGGACTCAGAAGCAATGTTCACCTGATCAAGCAGGACCATTTGTAGGTCAAGGAAAGCAAAATTGTTCTGGTGTCAGTTAAATTCCAGAACTACTCACCAAGTATCAAAGAATATTTGCAAAACAGGACGATCCCCCACCCGTCCCATATTTTAAAGCACTGAATAAAACATCCGAAGAGGCAGTAGAAGCTGCAAAAGAGATGCATCGACACAGCACATCCAATCGATCCAGCCAAAACAGAGCTCACAAAATCAAAAACGGAATTAAAGGAGAAATGGATAAAAGGAGAAACGCCAGGGTCTGACATTGGATCAAATGATACAAATGGCATGTGGCATGTCCTCGGATTTCCCTCTTGATTGCTGCCCGTCTCAGCACTCCTTGAGCAATAGCATTCGCTCTACTGGAAGCCTCTTTGCTTTCATCTCGTGCCGTCTGGGGCAAAGACCTTTCCAACCCATCTAGATTTTCATCTTCTCAGACTCTCCGGGGCCTGCTCAGAGCACAACCTCCCGGCACGTCTGCAACCAGTTCCCGGTGGATTTGGATCTGCAGCCTCGTGCTTGCAAATTTAGGGGCCAGGAGTCCTGCTCTGCTCCTGACATGAATCTCAGCCTTCAAGAAGGCCTACAGGGCCAAGCAATGCCTGCTAACACGTCACATGGCTCAGTCCTTCCTCTCATCCCTATGCCCATGGGCATTTGGTAGGTCAAAGTACAAGCCTGGTTCAGCTGGAACTGCCTCATAGCAGTCACCTTTAGCATCAGTGCATGGCTGCACTTGCCCATTTTCAAAGCGTTACCATCATTTAACACCTGAAAGTCTCATCGGACATCATGACTGCTCAGCTTTTCAGCTTCAACTACGGCTTTCCTAATGCTTTGTGCATCACATCTGAAAACAGGCCTTTGCAATGTCGATGCTGCTTTTTCTCCACTGGCCCCAAAGACAAAACCATGCAGAGATTTGGAGTTTCAATGTCTGGGCTGGAATTTATTTCAAGCCATGCAAACCCAGCATCCAGCTGAAAGTCCGAGGAAGTAAGCCCGAGTAGCTGTGTGTGACAATTACATGAAGTCAGAAACCACTAGGAGTAAAGCCCCAGGACAGAGAAACACTAAGTCAAGTGCAGAAATGCCTTCCACGTGTTCTGGATGGAAAGAAGCTGAATTTTTTGAAAGGCTGACATGGAAACTGCTTTGAGCAATTTGTCATTTCCAATACCAGCTCTCCAGAAAAAGAGAGATTTCGACAAGTTAAACAACTTCCTACTAAAGTAGCTGCATGAAATGCTCAACCTACCTCTTTTGGCCTTTTAGAGAAAGAATATTTATAATTAAACCATATGGCAAGATGCTGAAATCCTGCCGTAATGCTGACTGGATCAATTAGGGGGGAAAGGAGGGAGTACGGGAAATGGGGGGGTTGGGGGGAAATTCCACAACAACCTCGCACTAAAATTTTGGGGCTGCGTTCCAGCCAGAAGGGTTAAACAAACAGGAGTTAAAAAGCTATTGATAGCTATGATTTAGGGGAAATATTTAGAAATACCGTAGACTGTAATATACGGGCTAGGAAAAGCCATCCAACAAGGAATTAAACACTGACTAGTTCCCTCCGGCAGAATTTAAACCATTTCAAAACAAGAAATAGTTTCCAGATCTTATGGCTGCAAAACAAGTCAGCTGAACGTGAACTGCTATAATGCCCAGGCCAAGCTGCGTGCACGCTTCACAATGTCAAGGTCTTGTTTATGACAGGGAATTTGAGCAATCTCTCTCTCTCTCTCCGTATCTATCTATATAATTGCATTTTTTTTGCTCAAATTCCCTCAAAGATAGATAGATATGAGCACCTTTGTAAGTTTATAATCTACCTATCTATCTACAGATAGACAGATATCTCTCTCAGCTGCTACGGCTGAAGCCTTGCCATGGAGGAGTATCCAGCAGCACCCTGCCTTTTTATCACCATGTCAGAGCAGATTTCCAGCCACCAGCTCCATTTGTGAGGACTCCTGCCAATAGCTGACGCCAGCGAGGACTTTGTACGAACAGTCCCCAGCCCTGCCAAGTCCTGAGGGAGGAGAGAGGCAGCTTCAGCGTAGTGTTCAGGCCCAGAAACAGAGGCTGAGGGTTTAAATATTGACAGTGCTATCTGATTCATTCAAGGACATTTTAGCAGAAACAGATACTTATTCTAGGATTGCAGATGAAGCTTAATGACCACAGTTTTTACTGGAATAAAACATCCAGAAATCCAACAATACCTGGGCATTTAACTTATTTTTATCATCAGATTTGCCTTGTTGGAGAAGGGCTGCGAATGAGCCGGCAAAGCATTCACAGCAGTCCTGGGTACCAATCATTTCCAGTGTGCTCACCGTAGCCTCACAGCCGCAGGACCTGAGCCGACAGGGTGCAAAATGTCCACACACGCTCTTGTTAGAGACCAAACTTGCCCGTGATTGCTTACTCTTGTCGTGTCATTGCTAGCCTTGTGACGCAGCAATTTTCTTAAATCCCCACCTCCTGGAGTCAAGTGACTAGCCTGTACGAGCTTTCATTTCTCTCCCTTTTTCCAGGTTCCTTCTCCTCGTGCTTGTAGCAAGTCCCAAATGGACTCAAAGGGCTTTGCAATGAAGACACAAATAAAAAGAACCCAAATATACTGCTTTAAAAAAAAAAAAAAAAATCTATTAATCTTTAAATAGCCTGTAATTTCTGAATGCTTCGGGCTAGCCATCCTGAATGTAGTTAGATGAGCATGGGGGGAAAAAAGGTTGTTTTAAGATTACTGCTTTAGGTAATGTGCATTAAATCTAATACCTACATTGTGAAGTACTAGAAAAATGTGCATTAACTAAAGAGCAGCTTTTGGGGGATATTTTAACGCGCATTAAAATAGGCTAATGCACATTAAAGCACACATGTAGACGCAGCCCTTGCATAAGACAAGACATTGCAGATGGATAAAACGGACCAGTGGAAGAACATGTCTTTTGCACAACAAGCAACACTAAGCTCTCCACCTGCCCAGGCCCTGACTGAAGACTGTGTGTCAGCCATCGTGCCAGAGTTTTAGAAGCATCCTAGTGAATTCTCTTGGAGGAACAGAAATTTCTATCCCGTTCTATTGGCCGATTCAAAACCCTATGGCAAGTTATAGGAATGGCTGGCTGGGAGGGAGATTCTGCAGACCACTGAATAACGACTATCATCACGCACACACCGACTTGAGAGAGCCAGATTCCACCACTGCCGTTGATGCAACTTTCCAGG
>NW_017728997.1:14257516-14257967 GCF_001723915.1 Gavialis gangeticus | reverse complement strand
CACACACCGACTTCAGAGAGCCAGATTCCACCACTGCCGTTGATGCAACTTTCCAGGCCAATTGAGAAGCATCACTGCAGTTTATGTTTAAAGAAAAATACGTGGAGTGCCAGCCAAAGGCAAGGTACCCCAATGGCAGCGACCAGCACAGACTAGGTTATAACAAATGAGACATAAATCCTCAGAACAAGAGGAAGAAACGCTAACTGCAACAAGCTAGTTTAGCAGAAAACATTTTGTTCTATTCTTCCACTTCCTTAAGGAAAGAAAAGGGACCAGCACACAACTGTGGCCATTGTCATGGATATTGTTCTGTTTATGGTACAAACAATGATGATATTGTGTCATATTTCCTGATGTAACAGCACCTGCTTCATCACCCTTAGGTCAACCGGTGATAAATGGAAGCACTCTCAGCTACTTCACAGCAATACCTCTCGGCAGACAAACT
>NW_017728997.1:14251642-14252516 GCF_001723915.1 Gavialis gangeticus | reverse complement strand
AAATGGAAGCAGTCTCAGCTACTTCACAGCAATACCTCTCGGCAGACAAACTAAAATGAAATAAGGCATCCCTAAACCGCAGCAATAACACCAACACCAGACATTTATACCAGCTAAATCTGCTTAAGGCCAATCTCGTTTAAATTAAACCACTGCAACTCTCTCATGGAAGGCCTTTGTGTTTTGGGCAGTAGGTCATGCAACTGTTCTGGAAACAGCCACGTTCTCATAGGTATCACACGGGTCTGCAGAGTGAGGGCTACACCTTGCCCAGACAAATTTCATGAAGTATTATTAGTGCGTGCTTAATTCAAGCATGCAGTAATCCCATGCATTCAGTGGGACTGCTCTTATGCTTTAAAGCTTTGCAGGATGAGAGCGATAAGGTACTGAGGACATACCAATTTAAGACATGACCAAGGTGTACAACTGATAAATACAGGATCCGACTGAACAAACAAGGATGGCATCTAGCACTGGAAAAGACTAATGAATAATAAACACTTCCAATATCAGCCAAGGACAGGGTGGGGTGAGGGGGATTTACAAGAAGAATCAAAGTTAAAGACTCTTTGATAAATCTCTTCTGCAAAGGAGATCTTAAGAAACTGGAATATTTTCTACGCATTTGCTACAAATGAACAGGGAGAACGTGACAGAGAAAGCAACAAAGCACGAGTAACAAACTGCTCCCCGAAGATGAGAGTCTGGTGGTAGTTAAGATGGCAAGAGCAGGGGCAGGCAATTATTTTGGGTGGAGGGCCACTTACTGAGTTTTGGCAAGCCATCGAGGGCCACATTACAGGCAGTCAGGGACAGATATATATTATTTTTCTAAATTTTTAGGGGCCCCGTGGGCTAGATAGAATGGCCT
>NW_017728997.1:14246311-14246642 GCF_001723915.1 Gavialis gangeticus | reverse complement strand
AGTCAGGGACAGATATATATTATTTTTCTAAATTTTTAGGGGCCCCGTGGGCTAGATAGAATGGCCTTGCAGGCCACATCCAGCCCACGGGCCGCATTTTGCCCACCCCCAGCCAAGAAATTTAAACCACTTCACTTCACGTATCTTATTTTTTTGGGATGCACTGGGAACCTGGCAGAAAACAGACCTGGTTTAGGCACTGGGCTGCAGTCACAATATCCGGACTACCACAGATTTATTGGTCAGGTCATTTAATCTGTGCCTCAACTTCTCCAGCTGAAGAAACAGTGGTAACATAAAATCACAGAATCACAGAAGTCGGGTCAGAAGG
>NW_017728997.1:14240574-14246300 GCF_001723915.1 Gavialis gangeticus | reverse complement strand
CAGCCTTCTCTTATGAAGGCTGAACAGGTTCAGGTCCCGCAGCCTCTCATTCTAGGGTCTGCCCTGTAGTCCCCGAACATCTTCTCCCCTGTTTCAGATTTTGTCTTTCCGGTCTATTTATAACGGAAGCACACGAGCTAGGGATTGCCTATTGTGTATCTGGACAGTCCTGGTTAGGCCAGGTCTCTCTTGGTACCACGCAAACCAGTCCAACCTGTCCCATGGTTGGGTTGTCAGAGACTAAGACCTGTCAAAGGGCGGATGAGCTTCCTGCGAGCCAATGGCCATCCATACCTGGAGAAGAGATGGGCACCACAGGCTCACTTTGCCCAAAGAATCACCAATGATGCAAAAAGTAACTCAACTAACCTCATAAGGAGGGTTGTTACAGAGCTGTTTATATATATATTTGTCTCCATTTGCATTGTCCTCACCTCCTCCTTCCCCTGGCAAATGGAGACAAATAAATATATAAAAATAGCTCTGAAACTGGAGCTTTTTTTCATACCAAAAAGGTAGATGAAAGCTCCAGTTAACCTTCTGGCCTCTCGATTTCCAAGGACTTATGTACATAGTTACCTTGCAAAAGGCAATATTTACAGGCGTGTGTGCATTCCCACTCTGGCTCAATGACTCACCAGAATGGCAGAGACGTCTGGAGAGCACAAGTTGCCCGGGAGCACTTGTGAAATCATTCAAAGCCTGTTTTAAACCCCCGGTGACCGAGTGCCATGCAACTCTGCTGCGCAGCCAGGTTCATTTTTCAGACACTGCAGCCCAACACATCCAAAGCCTTTCAAAAGCAACGTATGTCTGCTTACAAGCCAAGTCTTACCGCAGCAGTAATACATGTGAAAACTGCTTCTTGCCCATAACCGTTTTTCCTCGATTTCTTTGCAACTTCCAATTGCCAATGCCAATTCCAATCGCCAATGCCAATTCTTTACAACTTTCAATTGCCACTGCCAATTTTTGCAATTCCATTGCAAAACTTGCACTATTTGGTTTCTCCCCAAACCCCAGCCAGCTCCTAAAGTCATGCGCTTGCTTATATGGGATTCTCAGCTGCCATTAAAAAAAAAAGACAAAAAAAAAGCAAAAAGCAAACCTAGCATTTGTTGTTGGAGGAAAATTTAAAACAGATACAAATCTGAAAAAACTCCAAAAATTAAAGAATGAATCCCCATATCATTGCTTTCAAATAAATAAATAAATAAATAAAATTCCCATCTCCTGGTTTTTAAGGAGCTGTTAATGCTTAGGAGAGGCAGCATTTGTATACGCTCCTAGACTATGAATAGACTTGACTTTGACATTATTTCTGCATAGGCATGAGTTAAGCTTTCTACATTACCATCACCTTGGCAGATCCCTTAATAAAGCCACAGCAGAGCTTTCCCAAGCACTGGGCTAACGCTGGCTAACCTTCTTCCAAGCAGTTCTGTGCCTCTGACACGCAAGCCAAAGGAAACCAAAGGGACTTTCTGCTCCATTTCTACTGTGGAAAGATGAGAGTTTTGCAACACTCACCTCTCGCATCGCTTCCGACAGAGTTTCTTGTCTCCTTTAGGAGCCATCTTTCTAGATGCAATTAAGGAAATGATCTGTAACCACAGCAAGAGGGGAACATGAAAGACATTCTCAAGTTCAGATCTCCTGCTTTTGGAAAGCTTAGTTAACAAGCAGAGCAAAGGCAGGGGTGGGGTTCCTAAGAAGGAGATTTTTATGTGCTTGCTACACAAACGTGATGCTTCTGCAACCCCCCTCCACTGCTCCCCTCAGGACATACACATGCACCCCCATGTTCTAGCAAAGTTTGTCAAAACTGGTCAAAATGAAAACCCATTCCTTGATTTTACAATGGAATCAGCCATTACCAAGTAGAACATTTTTTAACCTAGAATAATTCATGTCGACAGGCTGCTTATGTTCCTTCCAGCTGAAAGAACCAGCGCAGGCGAAGATATTTTATATTAATCACTTCACTGAAGTTGAGCAAGGGGTGGAGTGGGGGGGACAAAAAGATGGGAGAAAGGAAGAGATGAAGAGCTGTACACACAGTCTGGGAACCATGCTTGAATGACAAACTACCAGAGGGCTGTCACAGCCTTCCCTCCCCTGGCAGATACCAATTCTTAACAGCCCCGCATTACAAAGAGGAATGAAAATGCTGCAAACATGGACAACCCAATGCCAGGACTGACATTGCCTGATGGCTGCAAGGAACCAAAAGTCTCCTTGGCTACATGATGGAGAAATGCATTTGTTTCAGGTTCATCATCCTACCTGGGGTGTCTTCACATGCATCTCCACTGCTGCAAAGGCGTCAGGGTTTAGGTCTAGTCTGCTAATGCATGCACCCTGCTATGAAAGGACCCCATAAAAAGGGTTCACTCCCTCACCCCTTGAACCAATGCCAAACCTCTCATCAACTCCCACACACATCCTGGGGCTGCTCCGGGTGGGGAATCCCTCCTTGCCCAATGCAAAGTGTGCCGGTGGGCAGGAACAAGAACAGCATGGAGGGCTACAGGTTCATTTAAGGCACTGCATAAATCACTAAGACCAACTTGCAAACAACTGCTGAGTCCAGCACTATCAGTAAGAAAGGTAACAGAAGCCACATAGGCCTTCCAAGCTCCTGAGGTCCATCTCATCTCCTACCCCCATTGCCATGCTGCTGGGAACCAGATACCCACTGTCCTCCCCACCACCCGCTTTGCACCCTTCTGTGCCACCAACCCCTCCCCTCCAGTTACGATGCCCAGAAAAAAATCCCTCACTGTTTTGGCAAGTCACTGATCCCAAAGATGACATCCCCAGTCGAGGTCCGTACACACGCACATCTTTGTCTCTGCTCACCTCCCTCGCTTCCCCAGTCATCGCTACTACCAGTTACCTTAAGAAAAGCCTTTGTGGACATGCTCTCAAAGTAGGGTGCTCCCATGTCCAACAGCTGGATGTGTGCTCACGCACTCAGGTTTTGATGCTGGATGCCTGACATCCTCAACACTTCCCCTAACGACTATACTAATGTAGTCCTAGAAGCTGAAAAGCAACCTCCTTTGAAAAGGAGGGCTTTCAGGGACTTACTTCAGGGCACTCGCTCTCGTGGAGGGAAAAGGGGCCGGGAAGGGAGATCCTTTAAAAAAAAAAAAAAAAATACAAATGCTTTTCATTAGTGACTAAATTAAAACCCAACAGGCAACTAAGAGAGAGAGAGAGTCAGACTCAGGGAATAAAGGAGAAAATATAAAAGAAAGGCAGGAAGATGCTAAGCTAAAAATTGCAAAACTGTGGATAAATAAGGAAAGATGCTGCACCTTTTTGTTAAGGGCTACCTAAACCCCAGAAAAGCCATTTCTGATCAAATATTTTGCCACTGCATGCACATTTGTTCCACTCTAAATCTAGGTTTCAAATGCAATTCTGGCAAGAATCTCCTGTTTTCCTCCCCTTGAAGCATATGAGGACAGTGCATTTACCATTATATTCACGTCATATAGGGAGCTGGATTATTTGGGCTAATGCACTAGACTCCATCAAGTCTAACACAAATATTTTTAACTTCTGATCCTTTAAAAAAAAATTACAATAAAACCACCTCAAATATAAAAATAGGAACTGCTCTGAGTCACACGCCAAGTCTGCAAAACTGATAGAGAAAATGCCAGGTTCTGGGGAAAACAAAAAACAAACAGAAAAAAAACAACCCTATTTCTAAGTCTCTTACAGGCAATTTAAAAAAAAAAAAAGAATGCTAAGAATGTTTGTAATAATATTTTTAATACAAAACAGAAGAAAGAAGTCATTTCAGTGCCAGAGATAGGAAGTAGCCCAGAGAAGGATGCCAACATTCCCGCATACAGTGGCAGAATAATTCGGGAACCCTTTCCAAATGTCGAGGCAGAGAGGATGGAGAAAGTGTCTGACCTTTGCAGACAGGGGTGAATCTAGCTGAAAACAGCCCCAGGCTCCCAAGCCCTGCATCTGCCTGCAAGGCCATGGAAGACGCTGGCCCAGCTCTTCAGCGGACAGAGCCATGCCAAGCCCGTGGCAGAAAGTGGCTCAGATGCTCTATAAACTCCCTCTTTCCCTTTACAATTCTCCGGCTAGGCTACTCCCTCCCCTCCGTGCCAGTGGCTGAAAATCAAAAGCAGAGATGCTGCCAAGCTCGGGCTGGTTTGCAAACTAAACTGGACTACAGCAACGTCCTGGACAGGCCTGCTTTCCTCTGCTAGCTCGCTGGAGCACCGCAGGGCTGCAAAGATGCAGTGCTTGGCCCTCAAGAGGATCCCTCTGCTGAGAGTCAGCACCAAAAGCTAGTCCCAAAAAGACAACTAGGAGCAGATCCAAGGGAAACCACACCCTCCATTCTTTGGAAAAGGGAGCCCAGCCCAGCATGCAGCATCTGAGAGCTGGCACCCGGCTCCCTTCACAAAGCAGGGGCACGTCTCCAAGGCTGAAGAGCAGAGCAGCTGCTGCAGCCACAGAAACTATTGAGGACTAGCCAAAAGGGGAACGAGGACCTAAATCGGCCAAGATTAAAACCAGCAGCCAAACGACCCAAAGTCTTGCTTTCCCTTCCAGTTTCTCAGAGGTCGAACCGCCCCTGTGTGTGGGTGGGTGAAGGGGAACGATGACGATTGTTTCAAATGATTTTTCTGTGCATGCAGTAACTGGTCTTGCACGTTCAGGGATGCTGGATGCTTTGTGCACCCTAAATCAACAGGGCGTAGGGCAAGCACATGCCACATTGAAGGCAATCTGAGCAAAGTCAGGGAACATCCCTGTAGTTTCTGTGAATCGACAGCTTTGAAAGCCCTAAATATAATAGCTTCACTGGAATGGCACAAGACGATACTACACACGAGGCTAAAACAAGCTCAGGTACCAAGGTGGAAGAGGAGTATCGACTTTCCAAGCACTGATCATTCAGGCTAAGGCTTCCACACTATGTCTGACTCTTTCTGCATCTTACTCTCCTCCTGTAAAGACGCCAGGGTTTCAATCACACAGCCTCAGTCCGTTAGCTGTGAACCGCAAGGCCCCGAGACCTTTGCTTGAAGCCGTCTCTCAAACGTACAAGTTTCAGGCCAAACCCAGCTCTTAACACACCTCTTAAATTTTAAAGAAATATACGTTACGTCTGGCATAAAGCAGATAGGGAAATAACTTGTGACAAGAACCACTTTAATATCTTAATCTCTTTGCAGAGTCCGCAGGGCTACTCCCTTCCCCACCAATTATCCAAATGTGCATTACAAGACTCAGCCAAAAACTTCCGTGGCTGAAGGCTGATTTTATCTAAATGAATTTGAAGAGCTGCATTCTCTCACAGACCTACCAAAATTATGTAAATATTGACTTTCTTTGGGCCTGGGACCAATCTGGCTTGAATAAAGCTCTTCACCTGGGGCCAACTGTATTGTCTTTACTTTTCCGCTCTGCCTTTTCACCCAGAGTTGAAGTCGCAAAAGTGCAACCAGAATTTAAATGCGTAAGAAGTTATAACACTGTAGTCTGAACGATGAACATAAGAACACACCAAGAGCAATAGGAATTCGAACATAAGAACACACCAAGAGCAATAGGAATTCGAACATATAGTTAGTTCCTTTTGAAAACAAAACCAATGATTAATTGTAACCAGGACTCACAGTTGAGATGATAAGATGTTATCTTATATCAGACCAACAAGATTTTTGCAAAAAAAAAAAAAAAAA
>NW_017728997.1:14233439-14240488 GCF_001723915.1 Gavialis gangeticus | reverse complement strand
AAAAAAAAAAAAAAAAAATTAATTGCAAGCTTTCAGGCACAAACAACCTTCATTGGTCATTGGAGAAAAAAGATTTATTATGAACTTTTACAAAGATATCATCTCTACTACAAGTCCTGATTGCTTTTCCTCTAGACCAAGATGGCTACGACCTGGATACCTGATGATTAATTGTTTAATTTTGGGGGGAGGGGGGGAATTCAGTATCTCTGCTTTGCCATTCTGCAAGATACCCTAAACGTGCTTAACTCTGCCCTCCACAACCTGTTTTTTTTTTCCCCCCAAACCACATATGTCCACACAGATAGGACAAATATCACTGCATCACTGGTGGCAGACAGATTCACTCTGGATACTTGGACTGCAACACCTCCAGGTTGAGTTTCAGGTTGGAAAGTCTAACATCACCGCACCAAGTCAGGAGAAATCAGGCTAGATCCTGTCCTTACTACTCCCTGATGCCACATACATCCCATTCACCAGGCCATCCCCATTCTAGAAATCACAATTACTAATCACATTATGCTGGTAGTGCTCAAGGCCAGAGAGAAGCAGTTAGCCATGTCAGTCTATAAAGGTGCATATATCTACCTGCCTTCTGGCTGACTTCAGACTGATCTAGACAGAGCACAGGCTTTTTTGAGCCCAGGTTCACTTCACCCGATGCTGAAGGCCAGGTAGGAATAGGGATCCACTGTACTGGGTGCTGTGTGGATGCAAACTGGGACCCAGGTCCCTCCCTAAGAACTTTGGGAAAATAAACAGCAAGAGCTGGGGGGAGAAGGAAAGGAGATGCAGCCCAAGTGAGGAGTGCAATGGCAGCAAGCATCGGGCTAAGTCTTTACAGCCTGCCAGTGAGACAGCTAGATGGAAAAGCAAGGGGAAAAGGAAGAGAAAGCAGGACCGAAGGAGCCGACAGTCGGCAGGGAGGAGAGAGGGTATGCTCCAGCACGGGGGTTGCTGCCAGCTCCAGAAGTTTTGGCAGGTTTCTCCTAGCACTACGCAAGGCAGCAATACCAAAACTCACAGGGGAGAGGACTGCTCCATAACACATTGTCCTCCTGGCGATGACTGTTCACTGTTTGCAGACTCCCCCACAGCTCCCAGCCCCACATGAAGCAGATGAGCATGGATGGAGAAGTCACCAGGAGCTCAAGCAACCTGAATGGGAGCCAAGTCGACTGGCGGAGGAATTGGCAAACCCAGACTCCAACCCTGGTGCTGGGCACCTGCCAACTCTGACCTTCACCCATCTGGAGGATGCTGCGGGAGCATGCCGGTAGCGCCTCTCGCGGCATTTGCAAAGCATCGTGTCAGAGCCCCAGAGGAAGCTAGTTTACAAGGCAGCGGGATTGAAGAGGTTTCAACAGAGCTGGACACAGAGCGGAGGAGCTCCAGCATCCTGCTCAGCTCCTTGGACCCCACTCGCAGGGACGAGCACCTCTGTAGCAAGGGGCTTGCAGCCTGCATGCCAGGTCAAAGCTCACCAGTTCTCAAGGGGCTCCAGCACAGCTGTCACTCGAGAAACGTGGTCTCAGCCAGGAAATTAAACTTCAAAGACAGCTGGAAACAGGAGCAGGATCCAAATATTTCAAGAAACCAAAACTGAAGTTATCCCTATATGAAGCTATACAAGTCCAGAGGCTGGAATTAAAGACGGGCGCTCTCTCAACAACGCGGCCAGCACTAAGAGGGCACAGACTTCTTCGGTCGGGCCAGAAATGAACCCCTGGGCCAAAAAAGCTTGCTTATCACATATGAAATGCAAGGGGTCTTTTATTGAGGAAACAGCTGCCAAAGTAAGGGCATGGAAGTATCAGAGCAACTCTCAAAGAGGAAGCTAGTTGCAGTCTGTGCTAGAGAGAGAGAGATCAATACCCCAGACATGTATGTCTGGATTTCATTTACTTTAGCAATAAGGCGCTGATGTCTGACTGTCGAGCCTGCCGAGCAAAGTCCTCAAATTATCAGTTAGCACATTAACGATGCAGACTCTAAGCATGTGGATCAGAAAGTTCAAAATTCAGTCTGAAAAAGCAAGCACAATATTGAACCGTGTTAATATCCTGCCTTGCACTCATTGTGAAACACTGCTTATAATTACACCGTAATTGTGACTTAATAGCACTATCATTTGACTGCCCATAAAGAGGGAGCCTGGGGTCTCATCACATAACGGGCAGAAAGATTAACCTTCTTGTGGAAAACCATAATCCAGTGATATCACATTAAAGGCTCCTATTAATTGTTTTAAAATTTTAATCATGACAGGGCTGTTCCTCTTCTACTGTGCCGGCACAACTCTGACGTGCTCAGCCCCGTCTCGCAGAGGACATCAAGGTACAGACATTCAATGCACAGCTAATCACTTTGCCACAAGCAGGGTCAATTTGCACATTTTAAATCCTAATAAGTGCTTACACAGTGTATACATTCTGCTATGGCAAAGGCATGACATTTTCTAAAAATGCTATTCTAAGATGCAGCAGTTTGGCCTTAACATGTGGTAAAAGCAGCAGAATTGTAGGTAAGCAAGTTCACATGCTTGTAATTATAATGCACAATTTCTGCTGCATCAGTCTGGAGACTGGGACCAGGGTTTTTTTTATTATTATTATTATTATTAATGTTTGGACAGGTGCTACGGCATACAGAGTGTCACTCCCATCATATCAAAGGAAGAAGCAATCGCTAAGAATCAATAATGGAGACCTGAAGTCTGACACCAAGCATGAGGTTTTCAGTCAGTAAAACTGTTATCAGTACTTTGGGTCACAGCACCTAAAATGTAAGGGTTTGAGGCAAAACTGGAAGCACGCCGTGAAGTTTGCAAGCATGTTTTCTGACTTGTCAGCCTTGTGTTGCATGGTAAAATAAGCCAACTCTCTCAGACCATTCGATGACCTATAGAAGTCAATTTTGTCAATTCACTGACATTTATTTACCTAGGGCACCCAGGAGCCCAAGAAGAATGGAATGCACATATATACACACACATTTTTTTATATATATATATACACACACACACACACACACACACACACACACACACACACACACATATGCATATTTGCATTCCATTCTTCTTCTTGCACTCCTGCATATACATAATGCATACATATGTATTGTGTATATTTGAACCTGTCAGAGTTAGAAACCAGCACGCACGTTCAATCTGTTTTAGTGCCAGCCAGTGGCGAGGCAACCTACTCACCAGGACTCATTCAAATGTTACCCATTAACACACTTGACACTCTGCTGCCCAATATTTGTAAAGCTACTGAGTACACCAACATTCAGAGAGGCATCAACATTTTTATATTTTCCCTTCCCACTCCATAAAAAAATCTAAAAATTGGAAGGCACCGTATCCCACACAAAGCCTTCCCAGGGAAGAGAGATGTCCAAAAACCACTGCACGCATGCAGCTTTGGAAGAGGCTGGTTCATTCTCATCAGGAGATATATAACAATTAATAACAATTAATTCACCAGCGCTGCACGCCACAACGGCTCTTCCCAGATGTCAGAATTCACCTAAGAGTCAGGTTAATGTTTGAAAAGAAACAAATGTGCATGACAGCAGATGACAAACAACTGGCCCTAGCATTTAGGAATAAATGTCTGCTGGTGTTTACCTTCTACCTGGCCAGAGCGACCAGAGCAACCTGAGGACAGCATTCAGCCAATTAATCTTTATGCCCTCCAGCTTCAAAGCGATTGATCCTGCAGCTTTAAGATTAAAAAGCAATTGTAAAATTGGATAGTTTTGCTTCCCAGGCATCTGAGAGGTACTGGTAAAGGAGGCCTCTAAAACTTGGCTTATATTATCGGAACCAAAAGGTAGGGGGGGGAAATCCTAGTTTTGAGCTCTCCCC
Organism: Gavialis gangeticus; assembly: GCF_001723915.1. Taxonomy (NCBI): domain Eukaryota; kingdom Metazoa; phylum Chordata; order Crocodylia; family Gavialidae; genus Gavialis; species Gavialis gangeticus. The sequence goes on along the minus strand of NW_017728997.1, from coordinate 14,236,611 downwards.
CACATTTGCATCTCTCATGGGAAAGGAAAAGGGAAAAAGAAGTCATCTCTTTTTAAATGAAAAGCACACTGCCAATTTGTTGCGGAGATGTTCTTAATTCTTCTGTTGTCAAGAGCAGCATGTTAAACTCCTGTTTTGTTGTGCCAGCCTCTCTTCATCCGAATGTGAAAGGAGGCATGGAGGGCACGGATCAAAACAGTCCTGCCACATATCGTCCATACAGCCAGCCGGTTTAAAAATCACCAGGTTTTAGGTTTTACTGCCACGAGTGACAATATTAAGCACGGGCACTAAAAAACAAGACATTACAGCAATGGAAACAACAGAAAGCATTATGAATGGGAGAAACACGATCAGGTTTGTAGTCTTTTCTGAGAGTGGATGTAAAACTATACTTATTAACTCTGCAGGAGCATATTGCCAATTGGGTCAGAAGCAAAAGCTTGAGGCTAGAAGAGAGAAGGGGCAGTCTGAAGCCCACTTGAAGTTAAAGTTTTCTATTGTTCTGGGTTTTTTTTCCTGTTTTTAACCCTTTACTGGCTTATATTTTTGACAATGCTGAGAGTTACTCTGCTATGGTTTCAGGAGCACCTTTGTCTTCCAAACTAGAAGCACTTTTAGAGCTCTGCATTGGAAAAATAATAAAAGCAAAAAGGCACTTCTATGGGGAAACGATACAGAAAGCTTTGCAGTATGTGAAGAAGTCTACATACAGGAAGGGAAATTAAAGGACACAGAAATCCCGCATGAACAATATCAAATGCTGGTACTCTGATTGATGGACTTTCTAGAAGCCCCTCATCTCTACCTATTCAAAGTGATGGCTCACTAAAGAAAAGAAAAGCCCTGCTTTTGGAATTATTATCCTATTAAACTTGACTGCAATGATAAAGAGTGCATTAACCCAATAAAAGCCCATTTCATGGCTTTACAAAAAAACCCAAAAAAACTGCAAGGTCAAAAAACAGTTATTTTCTTGTTCAGGCTTCTAGATCCCTGGCTTATTTATAGTAAACTTCCTGTTTTTCCAATCTTGTAAAATGTCATACATGGCAGACAGGCCAATAAAGTTTGTACATTTTTCAGGTTAAGATTCCCACAAGCCTTTGGCATCAGTTTAAGTACTGGAGAGCAGGGGAAATGGAATCAGACAGTGAAAACGCATTCCCTCTCACTAACTTAATGCTGCATTTTGCAGCCTGTTTCAGAAGCACCGACTTCTTGTTGCTTCCCTGTACCAGTTTCATTTACCATATAATGCAATTTCAATATGCTATTATTCGGGAAGGGGGCTGCCTCGCTTCCGTTTTTGACCAGACATTCCACATCAGACAGGAAAAACCTTTCCCAACCAAAGTTTGTCCACAATGACAGTTTCTCATGAATAATTTCAGTTTGCATGGACTGGCAAAAGGCTCACTGCAAAAATGTGTTTTTAACTTCCTTTGTTCCCCCCCCATCCCTCACCCAAACGTGGATTAAATTGTAGTACTGAAGGTTGTGTTCATAGCACTTCTGATTGTTTCAGCATAAAGTACGTCAACAACAGAGGGAAACAAATGGGATGTTATTTGCTCTTTGCACTCCACTGGACAAGGAAACAACTCGGTTTCACTTTGTCTAGCGCTGGTTTCACTTGGAGGGGGAGGCACAGGGGAGTTACTGAAGCAATCAGCAATTCATGGGAATTTTTCTACCGATTTCAGGTTTCCTGCTTTACTACTTATTTCTGAGTCTGAGAAACATGGGGTCATTTTTGAGCTGTTCTTCCCCTTTAAAAAAAAAAAAAAAAAAAGAAGGGAGGGAGAAGAAAGAAAGCAGAGATCCCTGACAATGACAAGTGCAGATTAAACGGTGCGGCACAGCAAAACACGAGCGGACTCCTGCTTCCTTCCTGCTCGCACCGAAGAGAACGCAGCGTTACTGTCATTTACTCGCACGAGAAGTCTGAATAATGTCTGTGCAACAAGTGCATGCAAGCTACCAGGCTGGTTTTTAACAGGGCTCACGGAGAGAGGCTGAGAAGTTAGCGGTGCTGCTTTACAAAAAGGTTAACAGCCGCACACAGGCACACAAAAAAAATCTATGATTAATTTTCTTTGGAGCAAGTCCGTAGTTGCTGCCCGCCCATCAGCTACACGAAACATCACTGCTTTGGCCAAACACAGCAAATCCCGCTCTAGCCTAGGATGAGGACATGTTTGTGTGGTAATAAACTTTCCCCACTACATTATCCTAAAAGCACTTCCTTTCCTGCCTCCATTTATAGATGACCCCGGTGTGCTGGGGCACCCTGCAAGCCTACAGGTGTTCCAATATAATCCTGTTTATTTCCAAATCCTGCCCATGCAAAATAATCTTAACAGCTGTCGCAACAGCAACAGTTTCCTGGCACGAAATTCACGCCCTGGTCTGGAAACTATGAACTTATTAAACAGGCCTGTGCTGCTAACCTGTTACACGTCCACTCTGCGTACAGCAGCGGGAGCCTTTCTGTGGTCTCCCGCAGCCAGCTGCGAGGCGCAGGAGCCCCTTCCCCTGTCCCCTAACCACGCAGGGCTCCCCCCTGCTAGGGAGGTCTGTGTAACCACGGCAAAGAGGGACGGTAAGAAAGAGTCCCATCTTTTCCCGTGCCAAACCTAAGACTCGAACCCCCCGCAGACAGCTAGCAGTCACACTCTCGTCACCATCACAAGCCAACGGGGCAACCGAGTGCTGCGTGCCAGGGGGCTCCGCTCCACGTCCAGACACCGCCTCGAGACTGGTTATGCCTTTTCACGCCTTAACTGTAGGGCTGGCCAGCTCTTTTCATATTTAGGGCAGGACAGTTATTCCACATGCCGGGAGGCCCACGCGCCTGGCGTGATCCACCATTACTTTACACACTTGGTGCACGATGCCCCGCCGAAGCGCACCACAACTACTCTACACACACAGCCGGTCTACACTTTTCGGGCGTTCCCTCAGCAGATCACACAATTACTCTACACACGTAGCCGCTCTACACTTATTGCGCGATGCCCCCCGAATGGCACCACAACTACTCTACACACGCGGCCGGTCTACACTTATTGCGACGCCGCGGTGACAGGCGGTCATGATGGCGCCCCCCGCCCCCAACGGCCGTTACTTGGCAGGTGGGGGTGGGCGCCGTTATGGCCCGGGCCCGGGC
>NW_017728997.1:14232504-14232748 GCF_001723915.1 Gavialis gangeticus | reverse complement strand
CCTCCTCCTCCTCCTCCTCCTCCCTCTGCGCCCGCCTCCTTCCTCTCCGCTGCCCGGCCGGGACGCGAGCGCTTCCCCCGCGCCGCTGCGGGTTTCCTTTAAGGCGATACAGAGACGCGGCTTGTTTTGTTACACTTCATTCTATCGCGTTCCAGCGCCCGCCCGCGCGCCTGCGCATGCGCCCCGCCCCGCCCCCCGCACGTGCGTGCGCTGCGGGCTCCGCTCCTGGGCACCTCCCTGCCCC
>NW_017728997.1:14230384-14232265 GCF_001723915.1 Gavialis gangeticus | reverse complement strand
GGTCGCACCCGGCTGCAACCCCCTGCCCCACTTTCAGGACGACCACAACCCTGCTGCTGGGAAAGGATGGGAGAGATCCCCCAGTCTGCACCCATCTCACCATGATTGGGGGGGGCTTCTTGACCCCCAAGCAGCCTGGGTTTGGGTTAGGGGCCCCCCATCTAAACCAATCTGAGCATGGGGGGGAAGTCCTTCCTGACCCAAAAGCAAGGTGGGGTAGGGGTAGGATTAGAGCTATCCCCCCCCCCATCTGCACCAATCCAGCTATGGGGTGGAGAGTCCTTCCTGACCCCAAAGCGGCATGGGTTAGGGGCAGAGCTACAACCTTCCACCCCTCCCCCATCTGCACCAATAAAAGTCCTTTCTGACCCCAAAGCAGTGTGGGTTTGGGTTAGGGCTAGGGCTAGGGCTACCAATCCCCTCCCCTCCCATCTGTACCAATAAAAGTCTTTCCTGACCCCAAAGCAGCATGGACTAGGGTTAGGGCTACCACCACCCCCCCTCCCACCCCTCAATCTGCATCCATAAAAGTCTTTCCTGACCCCAAAGCAGCGTGGGTTAAGGTTAGAGCTACAACCCCCAAATCTGCACTGATAAAAGTCCTTCCTGACCCCAAAGCAGTGTGAGTGTGACCCTGAGCAAAGGGCTGAGACCCGCCCCCCCAGGAACCTCTAGCTTTGCACGGGAGGGGTGCTGTAAAGCTGAAGGCATGAATCCCCAGAGCAGCCTCCCTGGGATCGCAGGCAGCCACTTCCAGTAAAGTTACAGGCTCCATCTGCACAGGTTTGCGGCTCCCACTGGAAGGCTGCTCCAGGGATCAGCTTTCTCATCCACTTATTCGTACCCATTTGCTCCTGTGCCTGCAGCTTAAATAGTCCTGTCTCCTCCCTCTGTGGTTTATCCTCCCCACGAACACTCCCACCCCTTCTCTGCCTTCCCTGGCCAGGCTTTTGGAGGCTTCTCAGAGATAGTTCACTGCCGGATCATTTGTGTAGCCTGACGACTAAAGCGGGTGACTGGTCTTCCAGGTGAGGTCTCAACAGGGCATTAATGCTTCAGTGGAAACCCCCCTGCCTATTACTCCCTAGGCTCCTGCCTTGTCCACGGCTGCATCACGCTGATGGATCATAGTCATCCTGTGATTAACTCGTGCATCAAGGTGCGTCTCCGCCTCCTTCATTTCTAGTTGCAGCGCTCTCCGCAAATGGCAGGGGGAAAAAATTAACTTGTTCCCATTTGACCTTGCCTTTTGTACTGCTGAATTTCGTCCTGCCTCTGTGATTCCCCAGTCCTCCTCTTTACTGACAATGCCTTGCAACTTCATCACCGGCCCTTCTGCCCTGTCCCACTCTCCTCCCTTCATCTTCCCACCCCTGCACATCTGTCCCATGCTCCCATCCCTCCATCTCCACTGCTCTCTATTAACCTGTTTCCAGCAAGGGGAACAACTGGAGCGGAAGAATAGCGAGCACCCGGTTGTCTCTCAATGCCCCTGAAAACCCCTTCCCCCACCATAAGCCTCCTATTGAAGGGGGCCAGAAAACCAAGGGAATCCCTGCTGAGTGCGTCACAATACTCCTGGCAACTTCCATCTTTACCACAACCAGTCTAGGCCCTTCCCTTTCCAGCCGCTCTTGAGACTTGGCTCCAAGTTGTTGACTATAATAGGCAGAGCTGGTCGTGATGCATATAATTAAGGTTGCCTAACTCTGCATTAGAAGACCCTTGCCTTCAGGGGATTATATTTTCCCTGCCAAACTTTACTCGGACAGAGCTTTTCCAAGCTGGGTGTCTGCCTTGGGCTATTTTCCTCCTCCTGCTTTTATTGTAATTCCAGCAAAAGCGGTTCACCCATGTCCAAAAATGACTCCAAGGGAGGGG
>NW_017728997.1:14222231-14225384 GCF_001723915.1 Gavialis gangeticus | reverse complement strand
CCCTTGCCTTCAGGGGATTATATTTTCCCTGCCAAACTTTACTCGGACAGAGCTTTTCCAAGCTGGGTGTCTGCCTTGGGCTATTTTCCTCCTCCTGCTTTTATTGTAATTCCAGCAAAAGCGGTTCACTCATGTCCAAAAATGACTCCAGGGGAAACATTCATTGTTTGCCCCTGCTAAAAAGTTGTTACCGTCATGTCCCCAAGCTTCGTGCTTGCCCCTGGGGCGGGGAACATGCCTGTCACTGTTCTTGTGAAAAAGCTACCGAAGCTTGGCCAAATTATAGATCTCCGAACGGTGTTCAGCAAAGCTTGTAGTCAATAAGGCAGGGATTGTTTGGGGGGAAAAGATGCTATATAATCGTGTAACGGCTGTATTATCAGGCATGTTCAGAAGGGGTTATAAGCGTTCCCCCATATTTTGATGTTTCTATTCTTAATAGCGTTCCTTTAATGCGGGGGGAAGGCAGGGTTAATGAAGATGTATAGAGACCAAATAAGCTGTACTAGATTTTGCCTTTCAGGAAAGTTGGTGGCATGTAGCCGGGGCCAAGCGTCTCTGGAGCATCTGTCACTGATGCAGGACAAAAGCAACAGGAACAATTGTCCCTTGCTGGGCAGGCTCCGGACTTGCACCCGGAGCGGTCGAATAAAGCGCTTCCCATGAGAGGTGCTAGATACGGCGGCCAAAGGAAGACGCTGGCCATAGTCCACCCCAGCCGTGGGTGCTGGGCAGCTGGGATAGGCAACGGATCCTCTACTTCCTCCACAGACAGAGCGTCAGATTCGATGTTGCCGTCCGCCATACGTTTGTACCAGCCCTGTAGCAACCTCCCCTCACGCTTCAGCTCTCTCTCAAGCTGTTGGGATGCCAAGGTGACCTTCAGTGCTGGAATATGAGAGGAAGGCACTTGGGAGCCCACGTGCACAAGCTCACTAGCATGCCCCATCCTCTTTTGGGCAGTCTGGTGGCTGGCTGCTTGTGCGGCTCATAGCTACCTGAAGCCAAATACTTTCAGTCTTCTCCATGAAATAAGGATATCTATTATTTCATGGCCTAATATATGTCTGAGTAATAAAGCAAGGGGGATGGCAGCTGTTCTGTTTATCCTTGGTTTGTTGGGCTAGGGCTATGAGTCTCACTTTGGGTGCAAGAGGTCCTGGGTTCAAATCCTCGCAAGCCCATTTGGGGGTCGGACCTGATGATCTGTTTAGGTCCCTTCCAACCCTAAGTACTACGATGCTATGTCTTCCCCCCGGTTTGTCAGAGGTATCAGATGTACCGCAGATAGTTATTATTGCTATAGTTGGTACCTGCATTTCAGCCGCTCCTCAGCTGAGACTGGGGATCCTTTCTTCTAGGTGCGATACGGACACTCAGGAAACAGCCTCGACCTGAACAGCAGGATCACCCACACAGAAAACTGAAAATGGACCTGCCCGCAGACCCTGGAGGATGACCGTAGGAGAGCCAGCTCCATCTCCTGGGCCCCTGTGCAGCGGCCTTTCCATGCTCACAACTCCGGAAAGATGCTTATGGTACAGGATACTCAGCACCTCAGACACAGAAAGGAGGGATAAAGAGGCCGTGCATCTCTAGAGGGGCTGCCACACAATTTGAAGAGTCAATATTATGGGCAAATTTTCAAGGGGGGGATAAAGAAATCCAAACAATCCTGTAGGTTTCTTAGTCCACCGCTCTGTTTGGTTCCATCTCTCCGTAAGCCTCCTCTTTCCTTAGCTGAAGGTTTTTCCTTTAATGACCAAAGTCTGTGGCTGCCCTGTGTATGCTGAATGCTGCAGACTCTGCAATGGCTCGGTCTTCAGAGCTCAATGGCTGCAGCCGCCACTACCATCGGTCCAGCCCTAGCACCAAGACAGATAGAGCAGAAGCTCGCGCAGCTCGGGGCAACAATCTGGACCGTTCAGTGCAGGTGAAGAAGTGACTGGGCCGACTACGGTCACCCTCGGCCAGTCTCTGAGCCATCGGAGCTGCTCCATCCCCTTCTCTGTCTTCCTTTGAATCCTGCATCAAAGCTGTCCATGCTGTGCCTTTCGCATGGGACACAGAGGTCTGCTAGGACTTGTTCAGTCAACTCCTTGCTTCCCTTTCTATGCTCACTTCCAGACACGGTGGGGAGGAACAAGAAATAGGATGCAGAAGGGCTGGAACAGAAAAGTGTGGGCTGATTTGTCCTGCGCTTGCAGACTGCAGACCCCAGGTAAGTTGCTCACGTAGTGCAGGGACCGAACCTGGGAGATTTCAGCAGGTGTGAGGATCTTTTGCAGGAGAGGAGACCGGCTCAGTTCTCTGGGGAAGGCAAGTGGAAGTAGATCTGCTAAACACGACCAACAGCAATGCAGCTAGGAGAAGAGGGATGCTAATGTTTTTGGTGGGGGTGTCCACATGCTTGCTGCTTAGAAATAAGACACTGCAAGCAGAAATCTTGCAATAGGCCCCAGTCTACAGGGAGGAGAGACCATGCTGCTGCTGAAAGCAAGGGGCGGGGGGTGTTATTTCCATCATTACCAGTTCCCATGGTGTGCTAACCATGCCTGGCCTCCATGTGAACATCATATGAGCTGTGGCTGTACTTTCCCACTGGCTGAACGGATCCAAGAGAGCCACTGCTGCGTTTCCTGCTTATAAACAAGTCTGCTAGCATGCTGCTCAGCATTGCTGTGTTTTTACTATTGCTAGGGCATCAGGAAGGAAACAGGTGCTGTTCCTGTCTTGTTGTCTGCTGGAGACCCTCGTCGCTACCTCAAACGCCAGTGAACATTAGCCTGAGCCCCTCCTGCTCATTATCCCCTGCTCTTCACCGTGCCTCACCTCGACTCTCTGCCCTTCGGTTTGCTGCTCCATCGGGCCGGCTGTCAAGATGCACCAGAAGAAGACCTCTGGATCTCAGCGGGGTCCTAGAAGCTGAGGTTGGCTAAGACAGGTATGTCGCAGCCAAGAAGATGCGATTGCTGCCTGCCAGAAGCCATGGCTGCTTAAATATTGGATGCCGCAGCCCCAAGGGAACCTCAGGACCCCCCTCCCAAATGCCTCTCCTTGTTAAAGGGTAATCAGCCAGCTGATAAGGGGCATAGCACAGCAGTTTTGATGCTGCTCAGAGAGATCCTGAGCACCACCCAGTTACCCAATTCC
>NW_017728997.1:14207944-14217231 GCF_001723915.1 Gavialis gangeticus | reverse complement strand
CACCCTCCCAAATGCCTCTCCTTGTTAAAGGGCAATCAGCCAGCTGATAAGTGGCATAGCACAGCAGTTTTGATGCTGCTCAGAGAGATCCCGAGCACCACCCAGTTACCCAATTCCTTCCAGAGCCTTTCTCCGGCGACCTTCAGCTGGTACCGTGAGTCTCGGGACAGCACGGCCTACCTTTGCAGGGGAACAGACCTGATCTACCCGGGCTCTTTCACCTCTGTTGCAGCGCCTAATAATAATGATCTCCTGCTTGCAGTTAACAAACATTAATTAATGGAGCTTCACAATGCACCTGGGAGATAGTTAAACATTATCACAGGGGCAGCAAGAAGCTCGGCGGTTTCTCTTCTCAGGGGCTGGGTTGGTTTCCAATCGTCGCTAAACTTGCAGCTACGGATCCGCGGCCTTGCCTCACATGGGGTTGCAAGGCCAGTGTGCTGTTTGCTGCCAGCATACACCCGAACGCTTCACCCTGCTACGTACAGCTCCTTCCCGCTGGAGGAGCTCAACAAGATCGTGACGAACACGGGAGAGCCGAGCCGCACCACATCCCTGCAGAGCAGCTAGGGAGGCTCGCTCCCCGCCTCGTCACTCCTGGCAGCGGGGAAATCTCCATCTGCTCTTCTCTACATGCACAGGCACCAGCTCTGCACATGTCTGAGCCCCTCAGCCCAGGGGTTTCAGGCTGTGCAATCCTTAGTTTTCAATATTTAGCTACAGTTTGGGGACACCCACCCCCCCCCGGAGGTTTTCATACCTGGTTAAAATTTTCATCTCCCACCATTGCTAACAAAACACATGTTTAATTGCTCCCCCTTGTCTGCAGCTGTGTTTGCCTATCCATAAGGGGAGAGCTAAAAAGTCCTAACAGCTCCTTGGGACAGGCTGTGACCACGGGCTCTGTTCACCCGAGCATCCCTTGAGTTTTTCCTCATGTCTTGGTCCAAACCACATCGTTCTGTTTTGCTGCAGACCAAAAGGATGGAAAACCGCTGTGCTTTGCTTGTTTGGGGATGAGTTCAGGCAAGGAGTTTTCCAGCGGTGCTACTCATTCACCCCCAAAGACTGACTTTTTGTGGTCAATGGCCACATTCGGGTTCAACAGCAGCTTCAACCAAATAACACATGAGTTATTTAATGACAGCACGACTCATTTTTCATTTGCTTCTAAGTCCCAGCTCCTCGATTCTTCCGTTGCCATCACCTCCGGGACATTCGGAGGCTGGTCGTTGCGGAAAAGCGAGGGAAGGGAAACTTCACAGATCAGTAGGCACGCCCCGCCATCGCACCCGAGCTACAACGGTTGCTGCCGAGAGCCCCCGCCCCCGGGAGAATATTTTTTATCTTTAGGCTTCCCACTCAGCCCACAGCAACCCCACCGCACATCTCTCTGAACGGTGTCAGCACGCCCTACCATGATGCTCGTGCAGCCGTGCATAAATGCTGTGTTGATTTATGGCAATAAGAAAAAAGTTTGCTTCGCCAGAACAAAAATACATGGCGGTGGCCCTAGGCTGTGGCCACTTATTCCAGTGCCAAAGTGGTGGAGTGGCAGGAATGCACCCGAAATCTTCATTATCCGAGGCGCCGGGGTCCATTTGCAGTGTAAAACCTCAGGACTTTAGCCGCAGCAGCCAGAACAAGGCGGACCAGGCATTACCTCTGCTCTCTCACATGCAGCTCTGCCAGTGCTCCCCCGGCAGACCAGCAGCACCCGGTTGAGCAGAAATGGCATCACTGTGGCGTGCCCCACCAGAGACCCCCGAAGTCAGCCGGCGGTCCCAGGATCTTGAGAGAGGCAGCAGAGCCAGGCCCCACGGTGTCACCTTCCCCTCCAATTTATTTCAATAATATCTTACACAACGGGATTTAAAGCTGGAGATCAATCTCATAATCATATTAAGACACTCCAGGGTGTGTTTTATGGGGCCATTAATACACTTCTGGGGTGGTTAAAGCTATCCGCAGTATGAATTAATGGGTCCATAAAGCATACTCTTGTCATATCTTAGGGCTTAAATAACACACAATAGGCAATGTATTTGGGGGTCTTTATCGAGTGCCTCAGGTGGAGATATAAGGCCAGAGAACAAAGGCTTGTAGCCACCTGGCAGGAGATACAATCGCCGAGGAATGTGAGCCTGTTTCCCCCGGTGCTAGGAAATGAGCAGCTCTTTGGAAAAGAAAATCCTTTTTGACCTCCCTCCCCTGCCCCCGCTAAAGGATTTAGGAGTGTGAGTCACATAGACTTTCACTAGCAGTTGTGCACCTCCATCCCCTGGGCGGGTTGAAAGCTCCCCACCTTCACAGTGGATGCCCTCACAAGGTATCTTGCCAAGGGTGCAGCTTTGCTGGCAGTAGCACAACTCAGCCTGCTTCCAGCATGCAAAGGCCGGGGCGGGAGCGTGTAACCGAGGGGTGAGGGCACGGCCTGTTGGTTCAGGATCAGATGCGATTTGCACGCCTGTCTCGTATTGCAGCCTGCTCAAACCGGGCTGGTCCAAAGCTGCCGTCTCAGGTGTCCTTTCAGCACATTTCCCTAAGGAGGGCGGGAGGCCTGAGACGCTTGCCCACCTTGCATGTTTTCGAACCTCTTGGAATAGGCACAAAACAGGCCTGGAGCAGGTTCGATTCCCTCCTTCCCTTGTATATCATGGCCCAGCCCTGTGCATCCGCTCCAGAGCCCTTTAACCTCTTCCTGTCTGGTTGTTGGGCTTTGCTTTGCCTGGACATCCCAGGTCCAATTGCCAAGAGGACTAACACCTGTCCAATCTCATTTCACCACTCCCCGGTTTTGACTCTCCCTCTCCCCTCTGCACACATGCTCCCAGACAAGGAAAGTTGTCCAGGGCACTCCATCCTCACCTCCCTCGCAAGGACTGAATAAGCAGTCCCCCTAGGTACCAGGGCTAGGGGTTTTCAGCCCGTACCACCAGCAGTGCCCCCACCTACCAACCCATTTTCTTCCCAGGGTCTTGAATCACTAAGGGGAGCAGTCAGAGCCTGGGCAGGGGGGTCTGCCTTGCTGGCAAATGCCTTGGCTGAGCTAAGAGGAGAGGACTAACATGGCTATGCAGGGATTTGGAGGTCCTGGCGTTGCTGCAGCGCCCGCCACTGCAGGGTGAGAAGCAGCACATTAAGGGAAGCGTGCACGAGGAAGAAGGAGGAGGCTGCAGCTCTGCCACTGTTCATCTGTCTGCTCTTCCCCAGCAGCAAATGCAAACTGGATGGAGACGGACTACCTGGCAATCAAACAGGAATGAACTACCACAGCTTAGCTCCTGCTCACCATGCACTGGCGCCTGGATGGCTGCTGCAGAGCAGCTGAGGCACAGTAAGCCTCTGCTAGCTCCTAAATCACCTTGGTTTTTCGTTTGCCTGGGCCCATTTTCACCTGGTATAAAATCAACCTGGTTCCAGCAGGTTCTGCAGGGCTCTGCTGAGTAGCAGAGGATCCATGTTTTTTGACCGAAAAAGGTAACTAGCCTTAGAGACTTTCTCTTCCTTGTGACCAAAATCAGCAGTCTCCGGGTCTAACCTGAACTAACGCACAGCCCTGTATATCGTCCATTATGTCCGTTTTGGCAGCCACTCATCCATGTCTGATACCCCAAGTAAGTCTCATTAATGGTGCTACAGCGTGGAAGCTAACTGCTGGGAAAGTACCTTTTTTCCCCTACGAGAACTGCATTTGGGCAGCCATCTCGTCCTCCCGGGGAGAATGTCAGCAATGTTTCTGTGAATGCTCTTCATGTGACTCAGAGGAGTTAACACAATATCAACATGAGGATAAGGGAGAGAAGAAGCATTCCTCGGGCAGCGCTGCTCAGCGCCGGGGAGAGAGCTCTCTCTCCCAGCCGCAGCGGCACGGACACACCGTGGCCCTGATCCTACGGACGCTGCATGGGCTTCGCTGGACATGCATGAGCAGCGTCGGGGCGTCCGTGGAGCGATTCGCATTGAAGCGCACGCGTCAGCATTTCCAGGATTAGCGCCTACATAGTGAGCACGAGAAAGCACTCAGGGATGTGGGAAATAGACCGTGTCCTTTCTGCTAAATGCACCGACACAGGAAAACTCTTACCGCGCTGTCTGATGCTCTCGTCCTCGCAGAAATCGCGCTCAATTAGCACGCTGCTGACTCTGCTATGGGGCCCATCTGAACGCATCTTCCAGCAGAGTCCAGTTGGAAAGAAAATGGTCCTCCCAGGTCACACGGTATTTTTAATGGCATCTGATCCCAAGCAGACCCTGAGGGATGGGGTTGCCCCTGCAATGGTCGGAAAGGAGACTACAAGTATTACTGGCCCATGGTAATAAGCAGCCCTCATTGAGCTCAGCAGTTCCTCATGCTAGTCCCGTCTGACCACCATAAGAGATAAAGCTCGCTGTTAAATAGACAAGTCAGGCAAGAAGATGCCCTGAGAGGTGTACAGTGGCTTGCCAAAGGTCGGAGAGCCAAGCGGTGGCAGAGCAGGGAGGATTGCTCCTGACTTTGTGCCCGCGCCCTTCAACATTAGATCACATCGTCTCCTCAACAGTCGTGCAGTTCTTCTACATGAGCCACGGCCCCCTGTAATAATAATCTGCCCGGCTGCCCCATGTTCTACATTAAACAAAGATTTAACCGTCACGGCATAAGCGATGAGGCCTACATATTTTCCGTGGGCTAATTTATCGCTTGTTCCACAGTTGCACAAATCCGATAGGCCCAGCCTGTTACACCTGCTGGGGACACAGCCCCACATTTCACTTGGGGATAACACAGATGCAAAATGAGCCTGGGTCTCCTGGGAGCCGTCTCTGAGACAAATCATTGCTGACTTGCACTCCAGTGAGGTGCTTCAAGAGCAATCAGGAGGTGGGCACGAGCTGCGGAGCTTGCACGTCCCCACCATGGGAGCAGAGCATGCAATATTGGCAAGCTCTCCTGTCCCCTGATGCTTTGCCACTCACCCCTGGTTAGGCAGCCCACACGCTGGGACCTCTGCTCTGCACGTTGACTGGTGACATCTCACTGCTTCCTAGTGCTCCCCCCTTGCTCTGGGATTGACCCGGTGTCTCTCCTCTTCAGACATCAGTACAAGCTCCAGGCAGGGCTGGTGCGTGTTTGTACAGCAGCGAACACAATGGGGCTTTGGTCTATAGCAGGCCGGTCCAAGGTGCTGCTGACTGCTATTATCCCTTGCACTCACATTACTAGTGAGTCATGGCCTATCATTATTCACTGAGGGAGCCATTGTTCGGTCAGGCTACGGCCCTCGGCAGGGTGTGGTTTTCAATGGGGCAGCGTTAATCAACGGTGACTTATTGGTAGCCGGAAGGGGAGGGAGGGTGGGTATAATTTCTAAGGCATCCAGGTCTCGCTGCACTGAAAACAATGGGCTGTTCACTGAGGATTCGCCGCTCGCCTCTGGAGGAATGGGTTTGGGGAGCCGCACTTCTCTGCTGCTGGACTCCAGTGCAAGCGTGGAGTTTGAGGAGACAACACCAGGCTACAAAAGGTGAATCTGGGCTACACCAAAACCACTCACCACCATCCATGCCTGGCTTTTTCGTGCTATCAGCAAAGTCCTGGGCGGCAGCAATAGCAGGGCAAGGGACTTGTTGGGGCAATGAAACGTGGTAGGGGCTCAGGGCCTTGGCTGTACCCTTGTTTTTAAAGACGACAGCAAAGTAGCGATTGCATGCAAATGTCCGGTCCGAAATAATTTCTGGGAGGGCTCAGCAGGCCCAAGATGATATATTCATCTGTTCATTTAGCCAGTTGTCCTTCCATTCATTACTCTTGTGTTTGCTCCAGGGCCACGACTCACTTTCTTCCTTGTGCAAGTTCAGTGCACGCAAGTCAACATCTGTAGGGAGGAAGAAAAGCTTTGCATTTTTTGCCTGGATGTCAAAGGGAGGATGCCCAGGGAAAGGGAGTGCAAGGGAAAGCCCTGAATGATTGAGAGAGTGTCACAACAGCATTATCCTAGAGCACGTGGCGTTAGCGATGAGTGCTGGTCCTTTGGGAGTAGCCACCCTCTCTCTCATCACTCGAGTCCAGGCCCCACTTTTCCCATCCTCCTGGAGACAGCCTTGCAGCTCTCTGCTGCCTGTTTCTCAGCCGGCCTGGTGCAGCTGCACCAGATGTGGAATCCAGGCCATCTCATGCCACCACTTCACTTGGTTTAACTGTCTGTCACAGAGCTAGGGCTTGATTTTTGCATTAAGGTAGTGCTCTGCTCCTTCCCCCGATGCAATGTCCATGCATCTTCTGCATCCCTCTCCAAGGACCGGTCATTTTATCTCCTTTGGAAAGAAACCTTGCGTGCGCCGTTGCACAGCACGGCCCAGATTGTCTACCGGCGAGTCCTGCCACTGGATTTCACTGTGGTCCCGGCCTGCTAAAATCCCCTACAGCTAAGCCTTTGTGGGTCTCATTGCTGCTCCATATCAGCCTTTCCAAAACGCTGTTTTTCTGCTCCCTTTTTCTTCTGTGCACGGCGTGTGTGTGACTGCTCGCTGCCGTCTCTTCCCTAGAGCCCTCCGGTAACGAATGCAGCATGCCGATGACTCCTCCGTTATAAATACTTTAATATTTTAAAATAAATATGGGATGGTGCCATGATTGTGTGGATTTTTCACGTAGCCTGCAGTGCTGCGAACTTGAGCTCACAAAGGCAGCCATAGTTATAGGCTTCGTTCTGTTGCCCAAGTATTACAGATAGCTCCTACAAGGGGCCAGCCCTGTAAGCGGAGACTCACGGCAGCAGATGTGTTATCCTGCGTGTGTCGTAAGGAACCGCTCCTCATCCGAGCAGAGCAGATGGATGCAATAAAGCAACTTTCTGGCTATTATTAAGTTTCCTTAAATCTGTAGCCATCATCCGAGTTGTAGCGCAAGCCCTCCAAAGGTGGGTGCCGGGAGGACATCCTCTCCTCTCCCGGGCTTTTTTCCCCCTGCATTATTTGAGGATTCAGTGTAGGGAGAAGGACTGCCAAGTCTCTGCTGAGCAACAGCATGAAAACACAGATGGGGAGCAGGGGGCAGAATCTGGGTTCAAGTCAAATTTTGCAGCATTGCAAACACTGTTTTCATCCCAGCTGCACCTCTCCCCTGGCTCCCAGTCTGGCTGTGGCTGAATTTCAAATGTCACTGGAGGGTACGGACCAGAGTCTAGGCACTTCTCCCAGCAGCTGGTTGCAAAAAGCAGGGAGGAACAGGGTCCTAAACCGGCTTCAGGGGACTTCCAGGGGACAGAGCCCTGGGTTTCTGCATAGTTTCCATCATTCCCAGGACCTCTGGGCTGCTGAGACATGGGATCAGACCCCAGGCAATCCCTCAGGGCTGCTGTCACTGGTATAACTGGGGGCATATCAAACCAATCCCCTGCATCAGGGACCTTCCCTTCCTCCCCACCTCTCCGCTGGCAGCCCAGCATGTGGCCCAGTGTCTTTCATGAGCTTGCTAAGTTCATGCCCCTTATGTCTTCTTTCCAAGCTAGAAACACTCCTCTGGACCCCTCACTGCTGCCTTTCCACCAAATCCACGGGTCTGCCTTTGTGTTTGACTCCCCTGAGAAAAACATCTCGCCTGCATCTTTAATGTTCGCATCACAACGGATGGATGCATCTATGACTCTGGATTCATTCCTCAGTGCCACGACTAACGCACCTACCCTCGACCCATCAGAGATTTCCTGGATTTTTAGGGTCGCAAGGGACCTTTGCAGATCATCGAGTCCGACCCTCTGCCCCGGGAAGGAAAGAGCGCCGGGGTCAGACGACCCCATCAACCCCTCCCAACTCTCTTCATTCCCTGTGAAACCTCCTCCCTGCTCCTCTAAGCCTATTGGGGCCGTTATTTTTTCAATCAGCGTGAAGCAAATGGTGCTGTTTTCCTGCATGATGAACTTCGCCACGAAGCGAGGGCTCGTGTCTGCAATGGGGCGCACGGCACATTAAAATGCCATCTTCTGTGTGGCCTGGGTTATTGCTGCCGGTATCAGAATTTGCAGCTAATAGGCGCTGTTCAGGGGAGCTTGTACATTGATTGCCTGCAGGGCCTCTATCAGGAGGAGCCGAGATAAAGAAACACTGTACGTGTGCCATGAGCAGCATCGGCAGCCAAAACTTGTTTTGCTCCTTTGGCAAACGAATGGTCCAGGCAGGAATAAGACCTGCCGGAGGCGAGGACCCTGGGAACAGAGCGTGACCCGCAGGCCAGGGCCCAGTGCAGGGGATGCAGCTAAGATCCTTCATCTCAATCATCTTCCTTGTCAGATGTGAATTTGGGGAGTGCTGCAATACTCTGGGCGCTGCCCATATCGACGGGGTTTGGACGGCTTCTCTTCTACAGAGTCGGGGTCTTTGCTACGTGCAAAATTGTTCCCGGGCTCCTGATCAGGCCACAGCAGTGCAGAGGCTGCAAATTTGTGCCTGTTGGAAACAGTCCTGAAAAGAGCATCCAACCATCAGGCAGGTCGCAAGTAGGCAGATGTCTCTTCCCGCCCACCATGGACCCCCTACCACATAATCAGCGCCCCTCTGACTGTGGATACAACGTGCAAAAGCAAAACGTTTCTTCCCTCTGGGAACGGCAAAGCAAATGCTCACGTTCATTCTGGTTTGCTGGGCAGCTAAATAGAGGCGGAGATGCCCTACAGCTTTGAACTTCCTTTGTGAAATAAAGTGGGCATGGGTAGCGTGCTAAAAAACCACCATCAAAAGGTTCAGACATAGATTACGGGGTGGGAAAAAAACAGCAACAACCGTCTTTCCTACCGCTTCTGAACCTGTGTTCATAAATGTTATGTGTCCCCTTATCGAACTGTTAATGTAAAAAGTGGCTTGTGAGATGACGTGTCGGTTTTCCCACTCGTTAAATTATCCAGTGCAGTTTCAACGCCCTTAATGCGAGTCCTCGGAGGCTTCACAGGGGCAAAATTAATACAAATGAGTATCTCACGTTTGGAGAGTGCCTACCATCCTAAAGGGCTGATGCTGCAGGGCACTAAGCGCTCTTCATTCTCCTGGAAGGCAGCAGGAGCGAAGGGGCCTTCGAACCACGCGAGATCTGTGCTTTGCTACTGAGCTCGGGCTGGATTTGAATGCTACAAAAGCGCATGGCCCAAGTATGCCAGGAGGAGGGAAGATGTTGACCCAACACTCAAGAGCAACTCCAAGAACCAGAGTTTCTGATAACTCTGCAAAGCTCCCTGGATAGGAAGCTGGCTTCCTGGGCAGCCCCTCAGCTCTGCATAAAGACAAGACATTTTTTCCCTAAAAGAGGCATT
>NW_017728997.1:14201269-14202944 GCF_001723915.1 Gavialis gangeticus | reverse complement strand
CTCCAAGAACCAGAGTTTCTGATAACTCTGCAAAGCTCCCTGGATAGGAAGCTGGCTTCCTGGGCAGCCCCTCAGCTCTGCATAAAGACAAGACATTTTTTCCCTAAAAGAGGCATTTATAGATCCAGGCATGAGGTTGAGCAATACTGGCTCTCTAAACATTAGAGATGTATGTCAAGAAAATCCTGGCAACCTCCCACCGGCAGTAAAGGGGAAGGAATGAGGTTCTCCTTTGCCATTAGACAACTCTATTGCTGTGCATGACAAACATGACAGCTTTTATGGAGATGTCTTCCCAAGGAATAGGAACAAGCCTACTGAGCAGACAGCAGCCAGGAAAAATGCATCTCTCTGCTGCAGGGGTTGTGGGAGCAGAGCTCTCTTCCCCGTGATACAGAGGGGGCCAGATGAGATGATCACTGCGTTCCCTTCTGGCCTTCAAATCTAACCAAAAGCTATTTAATGAGGCAATTTCCAACAGGTCTCCAGAAGGGAAAGCTGGGTATAATAGAATAAGGACACATTATAAACACTCTGTGTTTCATTTGATGACGGGAAGCTCACAACCCTCCTGGGAGCCTCAAACTTCAGATGAAGTGATTTCCCTGGTTTATGCAGAAATCCGGTGCCCACCCATGGCAGGCGTTCTCAGGCTTGAATGAGATCCAGGCTTTTTACAGGATTGTTTCTAATTACCCCTAGTGGAAAGAAGGCAACGCTGGCATCCCATTCTCATCTGGGTGTCCAAGATGGGCTGCCAGTCAGTCACTGGACATCTGCTTTAGTTTTGCCATCTGAAAAATGGGGACAACGATTCTTGCTAACGCTGCTCCATCCAGGATTAAAGCCAGAGCAGTTTTTGCCTCAGCTGGTTTGCACATAATAATTAAAACGTACCAGCTGCTGCCTTTTTGAACTATTCCCCTTTTGAAAGACTCCAGATGTACGCGTCCACACCCAGAGGCTAGTCACCGGGCTTGGCTGACAAAGGGGTTTAGGCACCAACGCTCTACATTACGGAGTCTGGTTTTAGGTGATCGGCTCACTTCTAGGTTCAATCAAAACCACATGTCCCCTCTCTCAGGAGTGCTTTGGTCACTAGCCTACAGGCTAGTCTGGGATGGAGGCCCCTCACACCCCTGGGCCGAAAGGTTCACTACCAGCGCGAGCCAGAAGTGCCCAGTAAGAGGCTATTTCTCGGAAATAATGCCCAGCCATCCAGCACTGTGTGGGAGCAGCTGCTGAGCGCAGAATGGCTCGTCTTCCTGCCTGCTCCAGCCAGTAACGAACTCATTTCTCTGTAAAACCAGAGCATAAAAATAAGGTATAAAACCAAAACTTATCTTCTGCTTATGCACAATGATTCCCTGCGCATCTGGATAAGACTATGCCCTGTCACCCACATTACACTGCATCTGATTCTTATTAGGCGCTTGTGAGTCTTTCTTGATACAGTTTTGTTGCTGCCTCTGTGTCAGACGCAGTCATTGCCTGAGCTGTTTACTTTCTCAGACTGCTCGGGCTTGGTCGCGGACTGGACCGCCTGCTGTTTTCTTGCAACATGCCCTCCTCGAGGAGATCCCTATCCAGACAGCTTCTCCTGTGACAGCCCCAGGTTATAAATAAAGCCTGAATTCCCTGTAAATGGCTGCCACGGTTTCATAGTTTCATAGTT
>NW_017728997.1:14199168-14201258 GCF_001723915.1 Gavialis gangeticus | reverse complement strand
ATGGTGAATTCAAGCAGGCAGTGGTCACTGAGAGTTTCACTGAGAGTAACGGAGATTGGGGCTATAGCAGGGAACCCCTGCTACAAGGTAGGTGGGGGAGAGCAGGAAACGCTGGGCTAGAAAGGGCAGCCAGTGCTAAGTGTGCAGGTGGACTGAGCCTAGCACTGAAAAGACCAGGTGGTTAATAATGCAATCAGCTGCCTCTGGGCCCTGGCTGCAGGAAATGACCAGACTGGACTTGGGCACATAAACCCAATCCCTCACCATGCAAGGGCCAAACAATGGGTCCTGGCTGGAGGAGGGCAGGGAGCTCCCAGGAGAGATGGCTGCAGCAAGGGGTCAAACCAGCTGGAGAGAGGTACTTTAGGGCTAGAGGGACAGAAGTTAGCCAGCCTCAGAAGCAGGGCCAGAGCCCCAGATAGGTTTATGTTTAACTCAGGTTGCTGTCTTGTGTTGGAGTTTTTCTACTGGAGGACCGGATAGTGGCTGCAGGGGAGGAGGATACCATGGGAAGAGATACCTGGTAGCACTCCCTGTTATCAGTGACAAAAGCTAGCCCCAAGTAGAGGGACTGAGGTGGGTAGGGTGAAACTGGAGCCCTAGGAGGGGCTGCTGCTAAGTCAGGGCTGATGCCTAGGAGCTGAAGTCTTAGACAGTGGACCAAGGCTGAGGATGAGGGGCCAAGACTGGGACAGGTGTTCACATGCCTGAAAGAGGAAGCATTCAAGGAGGCGGCCCAGATCCCAAATGGAGCAGACCTAGCTGCAAAGGTGCAGCTGACCATTGAGGGAAGCAGTGAGACCACCGCAAGCCCCAGGGCCCACCTCCCCAACAAGCCAAAAGATAACATCAAAGTCCTGGCAGGCGAGAGACTGGTGGCAAGATGGGGCCAGAAAAGAGCCAGCAGGTGGGTCGGATCACAGGGGGCACCTGGTGCGACGGTGGTGGACCCCCGAAGCCTGCTACAGCAGCATAGATGAGCCTATGAAAGGTGGAGTAGGCATTTGGCTTTGGGCCAGGGAACTGGCTGAGTTCAGTGGAGCTGTATGGGTTTCCATAAGTCCAGCACCCAGCCCTCTAGATCTGGAGGGCAATTTTGCCAAAATCAGCTGCAGAAAATGAGAGTCAAATTGTGTGCTGGCTTATGGTCACAGTGAGCTTATTGACTTCAGCAGGATGTGAATTGAACCCTGTACGTTCAAACTACTTACAACAGCTTTTGATCACGTATTTATTGTTATTCACTGGAGTCAAATTTCCATCAGGTTTCATTTATTGCATGCAAGCATTCAGCAAGCCCTCTCTCTGTACACGCTACCTCACCCAGTCCCCACGCCTCTATATACTATGTCACCCATTCTGGATGAACCCAAGCAGGTTTTAATACGTGCACAAGTGTGCGTTTGCAGTTTAAGGAGACACAATGGGAATGGGGTTGATTGGGTATTTGAATTTTTAAAGCAGAACACTTTGGTCTCTGAGATCTTTGGACACACATAAAGCAGTCTTGGGATTTTTCACACTTTTATCCTCCCCTTCAAACAAATGGAGCATTGTCAGGTATAACCTTTGCTATCCATCAGAAACATGTAACCAGATGGTGTCCCTGCTTGTAAAACACAGATTTACCTTGAAGTAGGAATCCTTCAGCTCACAGTGATAAAACACTGGATTTAAGAGACATTCAGGAAATCCTTCCAAATGGGAATGGTTTGTGCAAGCGGTGGATGTCAGTTAAATACGAATCCCATTCGTTAACAGAGGGAGGGGAAAGATTAACCTGTACACAACCAAATGGTACAGCAAAGTATGCCTGGATTCAGCCTGAAAACTGCAATTTTTTGAGAGCTCAGCTTGAAGCCTTTTTGCTTTTGAACCCCAACTTGATTTGCCGTGAGTGGCGAATACTCACTCTTTGTGAACGAGGCGTCCCACATTGTGATATGAGGCCGAGTGTTTTCAGAGCTCAGGTATCTGAAACTCTGCTTTTGAATTGCAAGGCATAATGGATAAGGACTCCTCTATTATGTACCAGGAATTAATTTTAGTGCTTGACATCAGCGTGTGGGGAACCACTGTGTCATGAGGGT
>NW_017728997.1:14185817-14194168 GCF_001723915.1 Gavialis gangeticus | reverse complement strand
TCTGCTTTTGAATTGCAAGGCATAATGGATAAGGACTCCTCTATTATGTATCAGGAATTAATTTTAGTGCTTGACATCAGCGTGTGTGGAACCACTGTGTCGTGAGAGTGTTTGATTTATGAGGCAACATCTTCCATAGACTAAAGGATGTTCTGAAATTATGTTTTCACAATGCTGTGCATATCAAACAGATGATGCTGACTTGGGGCTCATTCTGATATTCACTAAGGCCTAATGATGATGATGAACAAACATGGATGCACAGATTCAGTGATGTGTCTCCTGGCAGGTCCAGACCATGGGGATAGAAGGGAACAAGCAGAGGGAACACAATAACACCTGTAATAGGGCATCCTTATCCTGTTACAGAACGGATCCTTTAAGGGAAGTTTTTTGTGAACCAGACAAAGGTAGCCAGCAAGGATGGAGTTAATAAACAGCCCTGCAGTCAGGTCACCTGACCGAATGTGGGCAGGGCTTGAGTGGTATATAAGCCTGGGCCTGAGCCAAGCCAGGCAGTCTAGCCCTGCAAGCCGCTGGATGAATCGCTCCTTGCCAGGAAGACTGCGGGCAGGATGCAGGGCTGACTTCAGAGCTACTTTAAGGACCGCCAGTGGCATACGGGCCCCTTATGGAGGAACACAACCCCAGATAAGGGGAATCCTTGCTGCAAGACAATGAGTTATTGTTATCATTTGTTATACTGAGAGCAGGCTCAGTTTATGTTACAGCCACCATGCTCTTTCCCTCCATTACCATTTACTACTGGCAGTTTGGGTGGGACTAGAAAGGGGTGGCTTGGAGGTCCCATTAGTGATCAAGGGGCATGCGACTGCCTTGAACCCTGCCAGGGGTCAGGCTTAAAACTCAGAGAGGGGCCAAGGAAGCTAGTGTTGCCCAAGAGGGACAGAAATAGGGCTAACAGACTCACAGCCTTGAGTGGGGTAGAATTTGGAGCCAGAGGGTCCACAGCCTGAGAGAAGGGCTTGGTGCAATGCACTGAGGCCAGAGGGACCAGCCAGAGCAATGGAAACCAGGTAGCACCGTACCTAGACTCCTGGTGGCATCAGGTGAACTTTGAGTAATGGGCCCACCTTTCCCAGACATAATAATAATAATCATTTTTAAATTACCCTTTTTGGGCCCCCTTTTTGTCTGGGCCCCAGGTGGATGCCCGGTTTGCCCATGCCTGTGTCTGGCCCTGAAACTAGGCAGGCCAAGGCCTCAACAAGGGAGTAGAGGCCTAAGGAAGCCTAGTGGTGTGTAGCAAGATGCCCACTTAAGTGATGACCAGAAATACCAGCGAGGCATGAGCATGTTTGTAGGGGATATTTGGAGACTATGATTAGCCCATAAGGCAACAGATGGGCCAAGAGGGCCCATCTAGCATGAAAGAGTGCTTGGGAACAGCAGGATCTGAGAGAGACCTGCATAAAGAGGACAAGTTACGGCACGCTTTAAGACCCTTGGGCAGCCTCCCTTTCTGAATGTCATTAATAAGATCAATGCGTGGCAGGCAAGAAGAAAAGGAGGGTACCTTATTGTGGTGCAGGAGCTCATTTGCTACCAGGGGTACGACGGCCACCCCTGGGGGCACTGGTCCTGTTACAACACCTATGTCTTGGGGAATCAGGCTTGCTGGGAAGAGCTGGTGCACTTTCATTTCTGACAACCTCCCCAGCATTACATATGGGGTTCAGAGCAGTTTAGGGTCCCCGTGGCACTCAAACTTGCTTCAATCCTATTCCTAATCCTGATACTCCCCTCTGTACACTTCCAGCCCCCCCCCTTTATGCTGCCCTGGGGCATGATAACAGCTAGAATTGGGTAAATGCTACCAATACATTTCAGTGAAAGCTCTTCTGGCTTTTTAAACAAATGCCCCTCAGCTGGGCTCAGGCTCCTCCTACCTTTGCTTTCAAAGATGATTCTCGCCTGGTGGCAGAAATGTACATGGAAAGAGTGAATACTGAATGACCTCTGAGATTATAGGGACATTTTTGAATGTGTAATGTTTGCACTGGAAATCTGATTGGAAAAAAGAATGCAAGCAGGGAAAAGAATCTAGCATGCGATTTGCATGTCCTGTTAAATCAGCTCAGGCATAGTCGAATGGAAACCAACTGTGAGTAGGCTGCAGGTCAAGACTTACTGGCAGAAATTATTAGTGGAAATTTTGTTTAAATTAGAGCTAATTCCAATCTGGCCGCTAGTATGGTAGTCAGGCAGGTGGAGCAGAGTAGGAAATTGTTTTCTCATCAAATTTCATAAATTCTGAATATATTCATTCCCTCCCTGTAACTTAGCGAGCAATTTAAAAACCTGCCAACTGAAAATATGTCATGGTACATAAACACAGAGCAGGTCAACTGGAATGGCTTCTTTAGACATTTTTTAAACATTGCATTCCAATTCTGACCAATTTAATTTTTTTTCTGTGCAGTTAGGTTAAATTTCAAGATGAAAATAAGTCCAATGGGAAAATAGTAACATTTTTCATGTAAAATGTTGAGTCAGGACATCTTGACAAGTCTAACAACCATTTCTTTTCCCTACTTCTTTCAAAGACAAGAAATTTGTTGGAACTAACCCTTCTGACCTTCTCTGCAAGTAACTTACCCAGCTGCAAATTACCCACTGTTGGCAGAATGTCACAGCTTTGTCGGTTATATTAAGTAAAATAAGAGAAACAAGAGATTAAAGGGGAAAAAAAGATATATATATATATATATAATGCAAAGGGCTGGTTGAGAAGATACGTAGTTTCAGTTTGACTCTAAGAACTGGTATTTAGTGACTCAGTGTCTGATGACCAAAGACAGTGAATAACACAGGCAGGGTTCAGAAGACATGTACTAACCTCAACAAATTAATAGGAAGGAACTGAGTAGCTAACCCCTAAAGGAGAGGGCCACACGCTGCATAAAAGACAATAAGGGGGTAGTTCGACTAGATGCTTATGGGCAAAGGCCATAATAGGGCCCTAAAGGTTCACCTCTGCTTGTGGTTCTAAGATAGGCATTGGCTGAGGCTTATTAGTGTTTAAACCATTCAATATTTATCTTCACGTAACCAACCAGTCTAATCTGGACCATTGCAAAAGGTGCTGGTCTGCAAGGGAACTCCAGTGACATCTCATGGAGCCTGCTCTGGGGAACAGCTGATTGGGTTGATCACACTGGAGGAAATGGACCATGGCAAACTTCATTAGGATGCACAGCAGGGTAGCTCTTAATGGCCATTTCTTCCAGTGCAGTTGGCTTAGGAACGCAATGCAATACCTTTATATTGAGGAACAACCTATTTCTTGAATGGCCTCATTGACTTGGACATGACTACTCTGGGGAGTAAGGTGAAACTCAACGTAAAAGTGGGGTTAAAAGCAATAGTCTTTGGGAGATCATTGGGACCATTTACTAAGCATACAGAGAGCCACAGTTCTCAACAATACTCCATCCTTACCCAAATTTGGGATGCAGGAAGCAGGAAATGAAGCTTCAAATACAGATCTCTCACCTCTGGAGTCCATCACCTTTATTTTTGTCTATTATATGCTATTTATTTTTTTGATTGTATGCCTGATTGCTGTGTCTCTTGCTCTGGCATAAGTGGCTTGATAAAAGTGATTAGCTATTTTTGATTGCTTCTTTGATTAAGGTAAATGAGAAAAAGCTTTAACTAACGTCACCAAAGCCTTTGAAAGGATGAATCACACTTTATTGCTTTCAAGTTGCTAAAATTATCTTGTCACAAAAGGCCGCCGGTGGAAAAAGCATAATGTTTTAATAAATAATATCTCCTCTCCTTAAAGTGCCTTTTGCTCCAAGATCTCCAAGCACTTTAATTAAAATGCCTCAGCAATAGAGATAGGCATTATATTGACTGGGAGGTTGTGCATGCTGAGGCAAAGAGCCCGCACCGCTGTTTCATTCATGACTCCGGTGCAAAGACTGCATGCACTGACACTCCATCCCCTGAGCACGAGGTCTCTTTGGCCAGCGGGGAGCTGGCTTTCCTACTGATAGCAGCCTCTGTGGCCACCCCACTCATTTCACAGAGCACCCTGGGAAGAGCCAGGCATGGGTAGCAAGAGAGAGGGTAAGAGCAGAGGATCCCATCCCAAGTAGCAAAGCAGATGGAGGCGACAGTTTAGTGGCCTCCCCCAAGGAAGCATACTTGCAGCGCTGTTATAGACCATCTATACGAATGACCAACCAATTGATTTGGAAACCAAATGTTTCATTTAGGCAGATGACCTGTGTATAACAGCCCGAAACACTAGCTTTGACCATGTTGAAAAATCTCTAAGTGAGGCACTCATTGGCCTAACTTTATACTACATTGAAAAGCAATTACGTGCCAACCCAGCGAAAGCACAAGTGTGTGCCTTCCACCTGAAAAACCACGAGGCCAACCACCTGCTCAGTATTACATGGTCTGGGACCCCACTATCCAAGCCCAGTTTACCTTGGAGTCACCCTCAATTGGACCCTCTCATGCAACAAACACATCATGAAAACAAAAGGAAAGGTGAGTACTCGTAACAATGTTCTATATAAGGTACCAATTTGAAATGGGGAGCTAGCCCCTCAACCAACCGAACCATTGCCCTGGCTCTCAGCTTCTCCTCTGCTGAGTATGCACGCCTTGTGTGGGAGACAGCTGTACAGGCTAAGTGCCTTGACCCCGTTCTGCATGGTAGCTGCCGATGCATCTCAGGATGTGCGATGCCTACCAGCCTAAACATTGTGCACTGGCTGGCTGGCATCGCTCCACCTGCCACCAGAAAAGCAGTGACTGGCAGGATGAAACAATCAAGACAAACTGAAGATGTGAGACACCCGCTGTATGATCATCCCGCAGTGCACAAACATCCGAAGTCATGCACGAGTTTGCTTACCAGCCCCCAACCTCTCGATGTCACACCCAAGAAGACATGGCTACAAGTGTGGAACAAGAGGGTGAAGAAAATACTTGGCAGCAAAAACATGGGCATTCCCGTAGCCAAGTCCTTGCCACCAGGAGCTAATGAACCACGGCAAAAGTGACGATGTCTCAACCGCCCACGTACCGGAGTTGGATGCTCCAAGGAGCTAATGAAGAAGTAGAGCTATGCATTGGTTCAAGCACCTGTGGCCACGGCACAGAGCCTCAAACTATGCAACACCTGCTTGAAGGCACATGTATAACAAAAGACCTTGCAAAGCACAATAAATGAGCCCAAGTACATGTTACAAAATAGTCCAGCGTGGCATAGAGACATGAGAAGAAGTAACAGCAAAGCACCACGAGGCCATAAGACAGCAGAACAAGCCACTGAACCAGCACCAAACAGGCTGCATTCGGTGGTGCGTCCTTGGCTCCAGCGCCTTCGCTGAGCTTGCAACAAATGAAAATCAGGGCAGGCTATAGCCTAACCACTGTGACGTGGAGCTGGGGAAAAACGTTCTCATTTTCATCTCAGCAAAGTCTCAGGAGGAGGAAAGCTGCTTTCAGGGGCAGGCTGCACAGCTAATCTCTGGGATCTGATGCCATTTTTTCCTGGCCCTTGACGCTGCAGGGCTACAGTGGCTGTCAATTGGCCTTATCAAACAAGGATGCATTCCCCCAAGCAAAGGTTCACGGGAGGCAATTCCTCCAAGAAGCCACTGCCTGTCTAAGCACACCCTGCATGTGTGCACCTGGCGGCATTCTCATGCTAGATAAAAAAGCAGTCCTGCTTCAGTAAGTTTCTTCTGCAATATCAATTTGAGATGCAAAATCATAGACAACGAGGGTGGGAAGGGACCTCAGGAGGTCACATCTAGTCCAACCCCCTGCTCCAAGCAGGACCAGCCCCAGCCCCAGCCCCAGCCCCAGCCCCAGCCCCAGCTACATCATCCCAGCCAAGGCTTTGTCTATTGAATCATAGGAAACATTACCTTCTCAATAGTCTACGGACCCCAATTTCCCCACTGCTATCTTTAGGGATGATTCTGTCCCTGCCACCTCTCCCTGCAAGCACTCAGACAACTTAGCACCTTTCTTCATTTGCAGTAGGATTGAGCGTACCCCTGGGAATAAGACTACCTGCATCTTGTTCTAGTGGCGCGAGAATAAAGGAACTGAGGTTTTTAAAAGACATGTAAAAGAATAAAAGGTGTCGGAGGCTTCACACCTGGAGTCGGTTGAGCTCAACCGCTTTGTAACATGGCATCCTAAATGGACTGGATTTTACAAGCAGAGGCAAAACTGTTTACTACAAAGCAGACCCCAGGGTGATTTGGGGTTAAGGTTTTACTGGGCTCTCTTGCTAAATCTTGTGCCCCCCACCCCTGGTCTGAAAGGCAGCAGTCTGAGTTTGCACACAATATACAATTAAGCAATGAGCTGTTTGATGCTGCAGTTCTCTGCAAGACAAAACTCCCTCTGCAACGAGTGGGAGTTTTGTCTGATTAATGAGAGGGCTGGCTGGGGCAGCACAGGCAATGAGAGAAAAAATCTGGTCATTAGCAAATATCCTATAGGTGGAACACGTTTTATTAAAACTAAAGAAAATGTCTTCATTCTATGAAAATACAGGTGTTTGTTCTGCTCTGGGCACTTTATATGAAACAGATGCACAGTCGATAAATCAGCTTGTCCTGCAGTATGGATAGACTGCATTTTCTGTATAAATTATCGTTCGCTCTGTAGGTAAGCGCTGCAGATGAAAACAGAGCCGCTGTTCCTGCAAAAAACCACGGATGATCATTTTTGGGGAAGCGCTACCTTATCAATTCCTTTGTCACATGGGATGTATCAGTGGGAGGGGGACCAAAGTGAAAAGCCCTCTATCGATTCTCTTTACGGGCCAAGAGTTCAATTATAAGATGAGACAACAGGGATATCTGCCATCCAGCAGAACTTTTGCTTCCCCTGGTTTGTCTTAAATCAGCTTTTTTCACGTGTAGCCCCCCCCGAAAAGGAATGCACATTCAAATATTTCTTCTTTGAGACCACAGCTGCAGCAAATCAGTTTGCAGAACCTTTTTTTTTTGGCAATGACATTAATCAGGAAACCAGCAGCAAGTAAGATACTGCAAGAGTCAGAGTGATGCTGTAAGGAGATAGAGCAGGGGAAGCAGTGGGACTTGACAGCTGAAGGAAGAGTATTTTCTTTATTTGAGAAGTGCTGGGATTTTTATACAGGACGACATAATGCTGGTGTCTTTCAAGTGGAATTCAGAAATGCAATAGGATAGAAAAGCTTTTCAATAAAACGAGAATGATGTTATGTGAAAGGATTTCCCCAGAGTCTGGTGCTTACGAATGATCAAAACATCAAATACAAAACAGAATTTCACCTGCTGCAATCTCTAAGCGGCTGGACAAGAGCTATATTTTTAAAGGCAGCTTTTCCTTGCCTTTCTGAAAGGCATCGTGTTGTACTGATGATCCTGACTGCCTCACAGCATGTTAGTTGAAGCTGTATCCTGATATATGTATCTGCATATCTATATCTATATCACCCATAGGCACCCTGGAATTCTCTCAATGGAAGAGATCTTTATTTGTATCCCATTTTTTAAAATGGTATACATAGCAGTGGAAAAATATATAAATAGTTATTCTAAATATAGTCCATCGATAAAACATGCTGTTCATTTATGACAGTTGACAAATCTATAATGGGCAACGTAAGTGCATTACAAGATGATTAAACCATAAGTTCTCTCCCTCTGGCTATGGGACTACATTAACATTACATTACCCACTGAATAATGTAATCTACTGCAGTTTTCTGCCAGGTCAGAAATATCGCCACGATGCCCCTCTCTGTTCTATTTACAGATTGCATTTAAAAAGGCCATCTTCCTTGCGGCACATACACTTTTCACTCACTGTCATGAACCTTGCAAAGCTGAAGTAGATTCAAAGCGTAGCCTTGGTTTCAAACCACACAAATGGTACGTGTGCTCAGGCCTTTCTGCTAAAGGGATTCAAGAAGTATTAAACTTCATAGCCTGTGAGTCAGGAGTGAAATCAATATTGGGTGCGAGTGAGAGAGGGGAGAGTTGTGATGGATTCAATCTGAGCGAAACTTTAATTACATTTTTCATTATGATCATGACTTGATCTGTGTGCAGATAGTCTGTTGTTTCGAAAGGCCCAGAAGAAAGTTTCAGAACTTCATAGTTTCATAGTTGGTCGGGTCGGAAGGGACCTGAGCAGATCATTGAGTCCGACCCCCTGCCATGGCAGGACAGAGTACTGGGGTCACACGACCCCAGGAAGGTGTTCATCCAGCCTCCTCTTAAAGACCCCCCAGGGTAGGAGCCAGCACCACTTCTCTTGGAAGTTGGTCCCAGATCCTAGCCACCCTGAGTGTG
>NW_017728997.1:14178532-14180817 GCF_001723915.1 Gavialis gangeticus | reverse complement strand
GCATGACAAGGCGCGGTTGGTCTTCCTGACTGCGTCCCCACACTGCTGGCCCCTGTTCATCTTGGCATCAACGATGACTCCAAGATCCTTTTCTGCCTCTGCACTGACGAGAAGGGAGTTTCCCAGCCTGTAGGTATGCTGCTGGCTCTTCCCCCCCAGGTGCAGCACCTTGCACTTGTCGGTGTTGAATCCCATCCTGTTCTCGTCTGCCCACCCCTGTAACCTGTCTAGGTCCGACTGCAGCCTATTCCTCCCTTCTAGCGTGCCCACGTCTCCCCACATCTTAGTGAGGTCACCAAATTTGAACAGGGTGCTTTTTACCCCCTCATCCAAGTCACTGATGAAGATGTTGAACAGTGCAGGCCTGAGGACCAAGCCCTGGGGACCCCACAGCCCACATCCCTCCAGGGCAAAAATGACCTGTCCACCACCACTTTCTGGGTGCAGCCCTCCAGCCAGCTGGCAACCCATTTGACTGTGAACTTGACAGGGATCCCGTTTTATTATCGCTTTGCTGGTGTAGTGGTTGTCATCAGCTAAAGAAAACCGGGTAAGGCAATTCGGTAACAGATCAAAAGGCAGATCAATCGCTTCCAGTTCTCTCTGCTGTTCCTCTCTTTCTCTGTCCCTTCTCCACCTCGCCAGGCTTTGAGGGTTTTAGCTGCAAAGGGTGGTCTGAGTGGTATTTATAATGCTCCTAACACATCAGGCCTTTGCAATGCCCACTTTTCCACCTCCATGTCTGAAACGGGATGGATCTGGGAATCAGTGCAAGTCAGTCCCTCCCAAAGCAGGACCTCAGAAGCAGCGCGTGGTCAGGTCCTGTTAGCCTCCCTGCCACATACATGGGTGCCAAAGAGACGGCTGCCACTAGTTGGAACCACGTAGACCCCTGCGGTGAAATCACCTGAGCTCAGCAAGCAAGGAGCACTTGGCCATTCTGGTTTGCATGCCCTTCACTGGAAAATAAAGCATCCCTCTTCAGGAAAAGAATTGCTTTCTGTCAACAACGCCCCTCCAATCACTAAGATTACCTGTCAGTTTCAAAGGCTCAGCCAAGGCAAGCCAAAGGCAGCTAGGTATTAATATCCCACTATCAAGTAGATTAGAAGCCTCAGATGAACCTGGCATGAACAATATAGTGCTCTCACTCTGGGTTTTTTCAACCGCTGATTTTATCTGCATGACATTGATCTCTGTTCCCTCGGAGATCCCCTGAAATGACACACGTGGGAAGGACAAGCTAATTAAAGCACTGCCCCCCCCGCCAGTGTATGTGTGAAAATGCCCCATACTCATTAGTTAAAGACAGGCCAACGAGCATTTTCCTAGTACCTCACAATGGAGGTACTAGATTTAATGCGCATTAACTAAAGCACATTAATGCACATGTAGACGCACCCACTGAGACGGAAGTGCCTGCACTAGCTGAGGGGAAAAATAACGGTGCCGCCTTATAAAAAGGATGCAGAAAGGATTGTCACTTCATGCCAGCAGACTTTGCTGAGTGAATACCTTTGAGCACCAAGATGTTACGGGGAGGCACGCATCTGATTTCAGGCTGGTCCTGTAGTCTGGGAAGCTACCAGTAGTACGTCATTGCTCTTCTACCCTGCTCTGAGACAGTTGGCAGCAGAGATATAGACTTTCATATCTGATATTGGTTAATGGCCAAAAGGTCTTCTTCTTCACTGGTTTGCAGACTGTCGGGGGGGGTGGGTTCCTGCTAGGTTGAGCCCTAATTATAAACAATTGTTCCCCGTCTTTAGCTTCTTCTGAGATGTCCTCCCAGCCTGCAGCTGTCTCTCAACCTTCCTTAGCGCTCAGCCATGCAAACCTATATCCAACCAGTAGTTTTAACCTATTCAAGCATCTCCCATCACTGCAGGATGAGGGTGTATCGCATCCAGCCCATAACCACAATGCAGCATACCCCAGGTTACAGCATTCAAACAGCAATCCAAGGCCTCAATGGGTAAAACCAATATCCTGCACATGTCTTGTATTACCCCTGTACAGGCTCAGCTTTGGTAGCTCACTACTCATATCTGAATCCTTCCTGAGTTGCTCCAGGTCCCACGTCAAATCCCTGCTGAGTCCCTACAGGAGTGTGAGAAAAATGTCTCATCTCCCATCACCCACTTCAGGAGGGGCCCATGGCAGCAGGCTGGCCCAACACCCACCAGTAAGCCCTGGGTGACGCATCTCACACTCATCTTAGTATCCTTCCTCAGGCACAGGTCTTTTAAATAGTTCCCCAACTGAAGCCAAGTCCATCCTCTGCA
>NW_017728997.1:14154568-14173532 GCF_001723915.1 Gavialis gangeticus | reverse complement strand
ATCCTTCCTGAGTTGCTCCAGGTCCCACGTCAAATCCCTGCTGAGTCCCTACAGGAGTGTGAGAAAAATGTCTCATCTCCCATCACCCACTTCAGGAGGGGCCCATGGCAGCAGGCTGGCCCAACACCCACCAGTAAGCCCTGGGTGACGCATCTCACACTCATCTTAGTATCCTTCCTCAGGCACAGGTCTTTTAAATAGTTCCCCAACTGAAGCCAAGTCCATCTTCTGCAACAGGGAGAGAGCTAGCAGTCCGCTCTCCCTCCTGGACAGCCACCAGCCAAGCGAAGCACCTGCCTTTTAGCTCTTTCTTCAAGGCAGGGCTGACTCAACTCCTAGCAACTCGATAACACCTCCCTTGACATGGTAGGGTTGATCCTACCAAGGGCAGAAGACCGAACTGGATTCACATCTCCTGTTCCACTCCCCTAAGTCAACCAACCATCTTTACTTGCTCCCCAATGCCTTCCCCACCAGTATATCTTGCCCCTGGCTTTCAATGTGCATTTTACGCTTTAGTAAATATTATGCAGAGCTGTGCGTGGTACTTGCCAGGCAAGAAATAGTTCCCTGGTTTGGAGCTGGCAGATATTCCACGCAGGATTTTATTTTATGCCGACAGAGCTACAGCTCAAATGACAGCAACAAGCAGCAGAGCCGCATCTCAGATACAGACAAATACAGAGGGGCCAGAACAGCTACTGTGGCCCGTCACAGACAAAACCGGCTGTAAGTAATCACATTTCTTACATGTCACGATTCCATTTTGCTCCACGAGCCCTCTTCTGAGCTCCCCTTCCCTTCTTCGCTTTACTCGATTTCCCTCCGTCTCATTATGTCCTGCTGTAACTGGTGCCTGGGGACACTCACCACGTAGCAGGGCCAGCCCGGCTCCCCACCCAGGAATTAGCGGTGTTGTGCAACGTAGCACCTCTGTTATCACCCCGCGGTCCGTATCGGGGACGCACATGCCTTTCTACTTCTGCTCGAGCTGGGCCTCAGAAAAGTCAGCTGCCATATTTTCAGAGAGAGTTAATTAAGCTATAATCCTCCAGAATCCCTCATTACCAGCCATTTTCATCAAGCAATTTGTTTGCCAGCAGCTCAGGGTGTTATTGCTACCATTAACACTGCTCACTGGTTCACAAGAGACACTGTTTATTTATCAGATAGAAAGAACAGCTATCAAATTCCCGGCCGTTAGGACTTACTGGTCCTTTCTTTTGCAGATTTTGTGGGAATGCCCCCACTCACCACAAATCAGGAGACATGGTATGAACGGATTGTCACATGGTGACTATTCTGTTTTCTTGATGTGGCTTTTGAGGTTTTTCTTCAGAAGCGGCTCCAATGGTGAGAAAGAAACATAGCCACCGAGGGAACCGTTCAAGGCAGGATTTGCTATACCAGCTCAGACTGCTGGCTTGTCAAATCCCAATTTTTGCCTCCAACCAATAGCTGGTACTTCAAAGGATGGTGCAAACTCTTAAAAGGCCTCTTGTATGATAGCGTATGCAATCTTGATGGAAAAAGATGCTTTGAAGAACCCTGATAATTTCATCTCATACCCCAAAACACAAGTTTGATAATATCTGGGTTTATAACACAGTAACTGGCAATGGCATTTCATCGGACTTTTAAAATACAGTCTTTTAAATATAATTGAGAGTAGAATATAATAAAATAAACTCTCTTACGGAGAGTTTGTATGGGATATTTTGGATAGAGATGATCCTGCTTCAGGCAGGGGGGTGGGATGAGATGACCTCCGGAGGTCCCTTCCAGCCCTGCTTCTCTATGACTCTTTAACACAAAAAATAAGTAGTAGGAAGAGTGCCATCCATCTCATCTAGCTATGGGAATTGATTGAGAGAGGAAAATACTAGGGTCTCACAACAGGGCTGCTCATGAACCTCTGTTCATTGCCTTCCCATGAGAAGGGGTCAGGAATTTTTGGACCAAACTGGATTTCATCAGAAAGTGCCTGTAATCAAAGAACCTCGTCTGCCTATTTTGGGAAATGAAACTTTGGCAGGAAACGTCGGTTTGATGAAGGGTCTTCTCAGGTCCAGGATGTAATTTCTAGTGAGACATGCACACCAAAATAGTAGTTAAGGCTCTTGCCTAGGACAAGGGAAGTGTAGGGATGTGAACATGGGTCTCCTGGATCCTAGGACAGAGCTTTAATCCTCCCCTTTTCAGGTCATACAGTCCATCTATCCAGCCTGCTGCCCCAGTGAATACACTACTTAACCTAAATGAACAATCCCAGACAGACAGACGGCTCATGGGTCTCATATCTCAAGCAAGTGCCCACATCATTAGGTGATCTGGGGTGCTCTTGCAGTCTTGCACGTTTATTCCATAAGACATATTCACAGGACCTCCTTTCTTTTCCATTTCCAACAGCAATGGAAACAAATTTCAAATCCTCAACATACGCCATGAATCTGAAATCTTATTTTTTAGCCAGCCCTGCTTCAAATCAGGATTAGGCCCTCTAGAAAGCAGTATACATTTTTATTTCTTCTCAAACCAAGTGAGTGATTCCTTATAGGACATCTTCTTAAGTTGTCCTTACGCCTGTGTGATCCTTTCTAACTCAGCCAAGTCCCTGATAACACTATGGTCGAGAGGACCAGGAATCGGTGCTAAAGTCACAAGAGATTTCGGAGAAGTGAAGAGGTACTTAGGGCGGCTGAGCCTGCTCAGTACCCATTATCATCCATGAGAGTGGAAGGCATGCAGCCCTTCCCACAGGTGGGATCTACTTGGGTAATGGTTAGAATAGAAAAAATATTCTACATAATGGTTAGGATAGAAAAATATTTCCAGATGCTGGACTCAATAAATTGCTCCAATTTAATACTGATAAATATAAAATCAGGTAACAGCGTTAGAGAGACAGCTGGTGACCTTTGCAGGGTATCAGCTAGGATTCGTAGGGTTCTTGAAGGCATCCCTTTTCTATCCCCATCGTGGGCAGTATCATACTGGAAGTCCTCTGATATGCTGAGGAGGAGATTGATTTGGGAGTTTTGTAGAAAACCCTCCAGTCTTTTCAGGACCGCGGCTCTGAAACAGAAAGCAGTGATAGCAGGAAAGGAAAGTGACAGGTGTGACAAACCTTCTGATAAGCCTCAAGATACCGACTGAGATCATTTGGCATGCCACTCTCAAAGGACAGCTAGAAATGGGTCACCGTTCAAACCTGCTCCACTATAAAAGTGTGCAGTTCACCACTTACAGTCTTGAGCACCTCGTAGGAACTTCATGCTTCTGCCTGTTACGATAATCAAGGATGTTAATGAGATGAACAGCCCAGAAAAGTGTGGACCCCCCCCCACAGATCAGGTCTGTAGGACTCAGTCACAATGTCATGCACACCTGCCCCTGGATTTTGAAATGCATCAACAGGCAAACGCTGGAGTTTTGCTGCAAGTTCACAAGGAGACTAGGGTAGAGGAGCCCTGAGATGATTCCCTGCTCAACCACAGCTCATTTCATCTTCGGGAAGATGCTCTACCCTGTGCCTCAGCTGCCCAACTGGAGCTGTGGGTCACGCTTCCCAGCCACATGTAGATGTAGGGTGGGCAAGCCAGCCACTTGACCAGTCAAATAGTGTCAACTGAGCAGTCAACTGACTGCATGTTTTTTGACTGGTCAAAGATTATAGCAATTCTACAAAAAAAACCACCCTATTTTTTCTTGTAGTTTTTCTTGACAGCAATATGATTTTTAAAATTGTTTTTGACAATGGAAAATGTATGCTTTTTCTGTATGTTATTTGGACCTACCGGCAATTATTTACAATTTTTGACTGATATTTGACCATTCAATTGACCAGATTTTATTTGACCGGTCCAATACCCAACCCTACCTAGATTATTTCTCCATTATTTGCTGCCGACATATTGTCCCAAGATTTCTGAGAAATCCCGTGTCCCAATTCAGAGTTCCCTTGCAGCTGAAGGAGCCCATCCGCACCTCCTGCTGCCCCTTGTTTTATCTGAATCGAGTGTAACAACTCAGGCAACCTCACTGCTGCTCAGCTTCCAGTATGGCTCTCTGGGGACTGGGGCCAGGTAGGATCCTTGCTCAGCCCCAGACAACTGGTGATATAACCTCTAGGGCTGATCAACAGACAGCACATCTGGGAGGAAGGGCAGGGTATTCCCTGCAGCTGTGCACTAGGGGCGGTGCTAGTGCTTGTGCACTTGAACTTCACACTCATGTAAAATAACCACAGCGAGTACAAGGCAGTGCAGGAACTGGACCCCGTTTGTAGCCAGCTACCCTAAAGAGTGGGGGACAATCTAAAGAGCTACTTCAACACATCCCAGGCCTCCTTCACCTTTAACAAAGCCTTTCTATTTCTTTTCAGTTTAGGGCAAACAAGCAAAGGCCAAGATAGGTTCTAGTTTACCAGCTCTTCTGCCTTCATTGGTACAAGGAGAGCTGCTGGGCTCAGTTGCAGTGCAGGGCTGGATGCTCAGAACCGATGCTTTATATCCCAAATTGTAGGGCTGCTATATTTCCTGTTGCACACACAGCTGCCCCCTCAGAGCCTGAGATGCTTAACGATGTGTGGGTGAAGTGCAATAATATCTTATTCCCGTGCAGATGTGCTCTTTCCAACTGCATCCCCTCTTGTCTCTCTTGCCAATTAATAATCTAGAAGTTTAACCCATGCATAAAAACCCAAATAGTGCAGCTAATCCCAGGAGGCTCCAGCAGGCCAGGTTTCCACTGGGGTAACGGCGATGAGGCAGAGATGTCAGGGGAGATGTACCTGTCAGGCATTGGTTTTCTGTGGGCTTAGCATTTCTATAGGCCAAACCGTCTGGACCTACCTGTATTTGTCTCAGCCAAAGATCAGCCGCGAGGTCTGATGTTTGTGGTCCTTGCTGAACTCAAACTCTTTGATTTCCAATAAATGCAAATGTAAAGACTAGCCCAGACACCCCTCCCAGGAGACAAACGATTGTATTCTGCCTGGATCCTCTTAATTCATTTGACTTGTTTGGCAGTCAGTTAACACAGGGCCACAAACACCAGCCTAGAAACATCTACGGTTAGACACCTTGCAAGCAAGTGCTCCAGACAGCATGTTGCAAACAGTTGGCCATCTAGATTAACAACCTCAGTCTGAATCAGTTACAAAACCTGTGCTTTGAGGAAAAAAATCAATAGAAAGTCCAGACTAAATTACATTGGATGAGATTATCTCAGCCTTCGAACTCATAAAGAACCGTGCAAGAAGAAGGACGAAGAGAGGAGCCTGTTACACTGAGCATGTTTTGTGCTGAAGTTTGCTTTTGGAAAGTTACTTTAGCTGACTTTCCTCAGGTTAGAAGAAAAAAACCCACGTGTCAAAAATAATTTAGTCTCTTCAGTTCCTATTTAAACACAAAGATCCTGGCTTGATAACATTTGGTCTGTTGTTGCATGGCCGCCATAAATAATAGGAAAGACCTCCAGTCTCTAATAAAGTCAGTTCTCTTCTGCCGCTCCTGAAGAGCACAATGATTAATTGCTTTACACTAAAAAGTTTCCATTTTGCCTTGACGAGGCAGAACTATTATTTGTGTTCTCCCAATGAGAACTGAAAATTAAAATCATTAGCTGCCTTACGTAATTTAAACCACAAAGAAACCACTGTGTGATTAAAAATATGACACTGGGAAGTGGCTATAAAATTGAAATATAAATGAGCCATTTCAGAAGACCAGCTTAGTCCTACCATGCTTTGTGGTCTGTATTTCACCTGCACTAAAGTTTTATTAAAAGTATGATATTGTCAGCACTTAATAAATATTAATGATGATAATATATGCCATAATTACTTACCAGACATTACCAACGTGCTCTGATCTGCACAGAGCTGGATTTTTGACTACACTCAGGCCTTAAGATGGGTGAAAATAGCTCCCTTCTCACAGCTTTATGGAGCTGTCAGGCTGGCAGAAGGATTGCCCGTTGGCCCGGGTCCCAGCCCCTGATGCAGAAGAAAGACCAAGAGCTATTAGGTGGCTGGTAATAGGTGGCTGTGCTTTCTGCTTTCCAGAGCCTGCAGGGGCTATAAATTAGAGGAACATCCACACTGCTTTAACTTACACCTAGTGTCGATTGGACAGCTCGGTCCCCAAACACCGGGAACATAAAGGCGTCTTGAAGGACACTGCTTGTGCTTCTGCACAAGAGCGGCATAACTGAGAAAGAGGCACATCGACTCAAGGGCTGCCATGGGACTTGGGTGCCTAAGTACCTTCCTTCCAGCAATGGGGTATCTGATTACCCCGTGCAGTGGCTGCCCCAGCACATCTGCCGAATGGGTCAAAAGACCGCGTGCTATGCAATCAGCACGCCTGATACACTGGTTATTTACAGGCACACATTTCCCCCGGATGCAACTCCTGCAGGAGTCGAACTCTGCCCCTTCTTTTTCCCGGGTCCTGCAGCATTCGGTGGCTTAAAGCGCTAGCGCCTGCAGTCACGGGAAGAAAATGAAGTGGACCTATCTCAGAAGTAAAACAGAGATGCATTTGACAACTGCTTTGAGTGAAACATTTCTAGTGAGAGAGTTTTTCCTAATATCCAGCCTAACCATCCCCTGCTGCAACTTGAGACCGTTGCTCCTTATTCTGCCATCCAGAGGGTAATAAATACCTTTCCTCTTCCCACACAAAGCCCACAAGCTCCTTTCATGCACCTCAGTGCAATTTCTCAGACGACGACAGACCTGGTGTTTCGCAGGATCCTGCAGACTTAGCCCAGGACGTCAGGGGACTTCCCCTGAAGTAGGTCTTGTGGGTCCCAAAACCCACCCTAGGTGTGATTAGGGCCAGCTGGAGCCAAGGGACCTGAAGGAAGCCTAGGGCCAGGTCCTCTGCCAGCTGAGCGCGTGGCCTTTTGCTTTCTTTTTCCTGTTTATTTCCAGCCAGAGCACCTTCCCGGGGCACAGCACACCCATTTACAGATAGATAGGGTGGGGGGACTGCTTTACTGTTGTGACTCCAAGGACTGGGCTGCAGGGCAAGGACGAGGGAAAGACCCAAATGTCAAGTCTAAACTGGGGAGGACTCTGGATGACATAAGCAAGAGGAAGGGGAAGGGTTGGGGACCCCATTGTTCTCCAAGGTCCGTCACCAGAGAAATGGGGACCAGTGATTTATTGGTCAGTGGAGGCCTACCGAGCAGCTTCCTGACCTCACACATGCGTCCTGCTCAGGCTCCAAGCTGCCATCCCCAGGAAGCTTTCAGGGGAGGAAGCTTGAAGGTGCAGGGACAGGCAGCACACGGCAATCAGCCAACAGGAAGAGGGTTGCGGCCTCACCGGGAAGTCGGGGTCGGCTGAGCTCTCTGGCTTGTACAACCTGCGTGTCAGACAGTGGTGGCATCCACTGCGATGAAATAAAACCAGGCACTCTTACAAAAGATAATAGCCTTCTAGTGCTACCAGCATGCGATGCTCCTACTCTAGGTCGGTATGGAGGTCTGCATGTTGATTAAGGGGGTCCCGATAATGGCCTCACATAGGGGACTTAACCAGGGGAGGATTAGATCCTGAAGCTTGAACCCTTCTACTTAAAGGAAGAAGTAATCTCATTGATCTCTAGTTTTTGGAACTGCGGGGTTCACCACTTACATGTTGGCAGACCTGTCTGCATACCTGGAGACATACAGTCCTAGAAAACAAGGGCTGGAAGGACCTCAGGAGGTCACATCCAGTCCAACCCCCTGCTCCAAGCAGCACCAGCCCCAACTACATCATCCCAGCTGAGGCTTCGTCTAGCCAGGCCTTAAAAACCTCCAAGGATGGAGACTCCCCCACCTCTCTGGGTAACCTGTTCCAGTGCTTCACCCCGCTCCTAGTGAGAGTTTTTCCTAATATTCAACCTAAATCTCCCTTGCTGCAACATCCGTGGTCCATCTTTCCTCTGCAGACCTGTCAGTACAGCTTACTCTTTAATTTTGCTACCTTTTATTTTCCTATTTGCACTTAATGCAGTGCAGTTTAATTTAAAAAAAAAAAAAAAGCTTTAAAACTAGGTGTACGCTTTACATGACAGATGTGATAAAAACAACAACTCCACGGAAAACAAGAGGATGAAAAAGAAAAGCCAGGCACGTTTGCAATTTCCTTTCCCATAACATACAGTAATTCAGTCGCCCCATCAGGAGATAAGAATTACTTTAAGAATCATTTTCTTTTAATAGGTCTGTCTGAAACAGAGCAAATTTCTTTCTTAGTCATTATGGCTCTGGCCCTACAAAGAGCGGCTGCAGACAGAGCCAGAAAGTGAAGGAAGGCTCCCAGCATCGCATAAATAAACAATGAGCGCCGGGACCGTTTCAATAGAGGGCTTAAATAAGCATTTCACATGCTTGGCTGTGATGTTACTCAGGCACTGCCTATTTAAAAGAAGACATTTAAAGTCTTGGGAGCATTAGCGCCTTCACAGAGCCATTAATTAGCGCAGCTGATTTGTGCTTTACACTAGACATGGGAGCAGTGGGTCAAAGCAAATTATTATTATGTGCAGT
Organism: Gavialis gangeticus; assembly: GCF_001723915.1. NCBI lineage: Eukaryota > Metazoa > Chordata > Crocodylia > Gavialidae > Gavialis > Gavialis gangeticus. The sequence goes on along the minus strand of NW_017728997.1, from coordinate 14,164,985 downwards.
AATATACACAGCTAGAGACCCGGAAAACCTTTGCTGGGGTAAGTGCTTACCTAGGAGGGGACACATGGCCAAGCTCTCCGAGAATTCACAGCTGCGGTGCTACAAGGAGGAACATGTGATGTCAAATGTGACCCCGCGGATGTATCCGCCGATCAAGGAACGGCTGAAAGACCAGCACTGGTGCAGGTGCGCAAAGGGGTTTCCAGGTTGCAGGGATACTCCCACACTGATTGCATCGACTAGGGGAACTGCTTGGTGAGTCTCAGTTGGAAATCCATTGGAAAGCAGTGTGGATCCTGAATGCGATCAGTCCAGTCGGACCCATTGGAAATCAGTGTGGATCCTGAATGTGACTGGTCTAATTGGGCCCACTGGAAATCAGTGTGGATCCTGAATGCAATCGGTCCAGTCGGACCCATTGGAAATCATCGTGGATCCTGAATGCGACTGGTCCAATCGGACCCATTGGAAATCAGTGTGGATCCTGAATGAGACTGGGGATCAAGAGCCATGAAGCAGAGGGAGGTAGCAGCTGCTATAGCCAACCTGGGGGCTCACAAAGACAGCAGCTCCCATCTGGAGGCTCTGCCATGACTGATCTAGGTTTCTCCTATGCCCCCTGAGTTGGAGCCCCCCACCCATTATCAGTTATAAGGCTCCTGATGACGGATCCCCTCCCTCAGCATAGGGTTATGGGAGTCGAGCGCCCGCATCTGATTGAATTCCAGTATGAAGTGGGTGTCTAACCCCCACGGGCCCCTTTCAAAAATCTCAGGCTCGCTGCTCAGCTCCGAGGAGCCCACAGCAAAGATGCCAGTCACACGTGAACTATGGGGAACTGCTCAGGAAGTCTGCCACTCCTCCCCAGACAGCCTGAAGGCAGTGTTTAGACAGATGCCCATTCATACAGCTGGGAATGCCTGTTGACATCCTTGCACAGCCAAGGACATATGCACTCCCCTTCGCCTGGGGGCTCTTACCCTCACCCAGGTAAGAAAAAGGCTAGATGCATAATACGTCTGGCACCTACCATGGGCATATGCATGCCCAGTTTGGTCTCTGTAACAAATGCATTCATCCTTGGAGCCCGACCTGGCTCGGAAGTCAAAATACTGATTCCTCCCTGCAGCTAACTGGGTTTGATACTCAGGAGAGACACGGGCTGAAGTCATCAGGACATTTCTTCTGCAATTGTTATTTACTGAGCCTCATTTATTTCTTCTGTTTCTAAGTGCAAATTAGTTTCACTGCATCATCTGACTCTGATGGATGTTTGTAATCCATAAATGATCCCATTGAACTAACATCTAAAGCAGGGAGGGGAGGCACATTTTGTTCTTCCTAATGAAATGCAAGAGCAAAGCCCTCAAGCTTATGAAAATAAAACATTGCTGGGAATATGAGCAAGACCTTAAGAGTCCTTCTGTAGGGAAGTGCATCATTTTAAGTCAGTTCCTCTGCCTGATGCAGCCCATTACAGCTTTTTGCTTGACATTCAGCAGACATCCTCCATCCAGCTTTCAGCTGTGATCTCAAAATAAAGCTGACTAAAGCCTGAAACTATTATTCCTGTTTGAAAACTAGAGAGCCATCCTTCTGTGTGCAGTACTTTTGATCCTGATCTAGGGAGACAACAAGACTAAAATATCACCTTATCATTTAGACATGTAGAGCGGGTACACAAGAGAGAGCCAAACACCGATTTCTGAAAGAAGTCGTATAAATTAATATTGTGCCCTGATCTGAAGCTACCCAGCTTCCTGACTACATGTGACAACAGGGACAAATATGCCTCAGATTACCTTAAATACGCACTGTGCCATAACATTCACTTTGATCTTGAACCCTTCCCCTCCAATGACAAGGCAAATAGTTTTAGGGAGTCAAGATGTTCCCCAAGTCATTTTGTTGGAGCCCCACAGCAGTTTGCAGTTAAGTTTGCAGGGACCGATGCAACATTTCAGCTCATCTGCACCCAGGCAGTCAGAAGACATGAAATCAGCCCAGGTTCCCATACAAATTTAGGCCGAACTGGATTTTAATCATAGTAGCTAGGGTCGGAAGGGACCTAAACAGATCATCAAGTCTGACCCCCTGCCTTGGGCAGGAACGGATGCTGGGGTCAAATGACCCCAGTCAGGTGTCTATCCAGATGACTTAAAGCTGATTGTAAGGGACATCTAGTCCAGCCCCCTGCCCAAAGGCAGAAGATGCGATTCCTGTATGACCCCAGACAAAATTGTACATATGATGATCCAGCCTCAAAGGCTAGGGACAGACATTACACATACACCGATTTCAGTGATCAGAAACTGGTTTAAGCCTGTAACAGAGCAGATGTTCAGTGCACATAAACCAGGCTGAAAAGGGCTGAAACCGGTTTGAGATCAACCTGGCTGAATGTAGTATTAGACTTAACCGATTTGGGTTAAACTGGTTTATGCAATACCCGTCCCACACCTAAAGCTGAACACCCTTAACAGGCACAGGAAGTTTGGGGATTTGAACCCAGTTTTCCTATAACCTAGCTTAAGAGCCTAGCCTAGCGCATCTTTCCTGAAAGCAGAGGATTGTGCTATGCTAAACTTGAGGGTTAGCTTGTTAGGAAGCTAGAAGCAGGCTGGCATTAGCCTCTTCCATCCCTATATAGACAACCAGGGCCAGATGTTTTATTCAAACCTATTTTTCCACAACGCACTGCAGGCCGGATCCTCAGCGGAGGCCGAGCAGCCTTCTCCATTGCCTGTCATGGAGCAGTGCCAAATTATATTGATTGAGGATCAAGCTCTGCATTCATCCCAGGCTCCCTCTCGTCTGTGAGCCTCGGCACAACTGGAATTTCGCCCATGGAGGGAGAGCATGGCTGGTCTCACGGTATTATTATTTTAACCTTGTTCCATCTCGTTATTTCAGAGAGCTGAGTTTTGGCAGCCAGTGACCAATATCCACTTCATAAATTCAGGCACATCCTGATCACTGCATTAATTATAGCACTGTAGGGCTCGGGCTTGGAGCTAGCGGAGCTGTAACTTTAGCTATTTCTCAGGGCACCGGCTTTGGGAGCAGCCTCTGCTGGGATTTCTTCCCTGAGTAGTTCACCAAATAACTCTGAGTTCTGTGGACGATTAAGGCAGAGGGATATAGATATTTTAGAAGGAAAGCTTCTTCACATGCAAGCAGGAAGCATTTTATTACTCATGAGCAGCTTTTTAAAAGCAAAAAAGTATATGAACACTCCCAGATGAACACGGAGCCCTGGAAGATGAAGTTCATGGCTGAGACCCACACAATTTTGGAAACTTCAAGTGAAGGCTAGTCTTCTAGATGGACTGCACTGCCCAACGCTTCAGTTACATCAGTTCAAACCCTGACTCCAGCTCAAAGCACCTTCAAACTCTGGGGACGTACCCCATCCAAGCCGAAATGCTGAAAGCCTTATTGTGTACACCAGGCTGCTCCCAGCTGCATGGGAATCTGGACTCAGAGGTGAATTTTGCACCCTGAGTCCATCCTGAGCTTCACTGTAAGGGAAAGGTTTCCAGTTTTAAACCTGTCACTGCTTGGGAGGTGCGATAGCAAGTAAAAGCGAAGGGATGTTATCTCTAGAGGTGTGACGTGACACGGGCAAAAAGGCAGAAGGTCCAAAGTTTAAGACAGTGATTCTCAATCGGGTGCCACAAGATCCTTTGAAGGGTGATGTGAGATATGAAGAGATAAGCCAAGTGTGAGGAGATATTCAAAGAAGACTCAGGCTTTTCCCTGCCTGGCCGTTCCCCCCGCCCCAAACGTCCAGTCCCTCTACAAGGAGGTGAGTACTATAATAAATAAATTAGGTTTTGAATGGGGTGCCTCTCCGTTCACAAAAGTTATGCAGAATACCTTGAGTCTAAAAAGGCTGCGGACCAACCTTGAAGAGCAAAGCCCTTTGCTTCCCACCTTGTGAAAAGTCCCAATACAACAGGAGTTAAAACCTCAAGGTGGTAAATTTGGGGCTGTCTCGCCTCTCCAAACCTAGCTCTGATCCCAAGCAGAGCGGATGGGGCTCCCATCTCCCCAACAAACAAGACAATGACTGGAGGGGCTGAACAGCAAATAAAATCCTGCTTTCAATGTCATAGCCATGGTAACTATGAGAGACGCTGGGGCGTGTATTTTATTGGCCCCGTTAGCTGAAGGATTAGTGGATCCATGTATTAATGCATCAATAAAACACGCCCGCTTGTATTTCAGAGATTATAAAATAATCTCTTCGTTCGTAATGAAGCCAATTCTTTTTCCTTGAGATTGTGGGCTGACTTTTTTTCCAGAGGTGAGTAGCACCTGCAACATCTGTCATCTCGAACTAGCATTGCAGTTACTTCTGCAGCTTATTTTTCTTTGGCTTTTTTTTTTCTCTGCCTGGTTTCTATATCATTAATGACTACTGAAAAGTGTCTGAATATTCATCCAAGAAATATTGGACCATCTCCACAACAATCTGGAAGTCAACGCTCACATGACGAATAGTTTGCATCCTTAGACTAAGATATGAGATCATCGAGCTCAATAACTGGAGGCCGACCCAGCTTGAGGTCGTGACCAGCCAATTTTGTGGGCAGATTGTGGGCTGGCCACCATTTCTGAGGACTTATTGTGGCAGGGTGCCCCTCCCCCCATGCCTCTGATTGGCTGAGGGGCCCCAGTGGCTTCGCCCTCCACCATTGCTTGGAAGAGGGCTGTCCACCATATGGCCCCATCCCTCACTGCTAATTGGCTGAGTGCGCTGTTCATTATGTGGGCCTACCCCTCTCCACTGATTGGTGAAGAGGTGCAGGGCTGCATGGCAGGCAGCCCTCTCAGCCAATCAGTGGCAAGGGGCAAGGGCAGCAGCCATCTTGCCTGTTCCAGCAGCCCGCTTCTTGCTGGGCTGCACGGTTGGGAGGACCGCTGGCTCCTACTGGGGGGGCGGCGTTTTATTTTCAGTATTTTTTTTCCATGCATATTTCATGGAGATCGCCCAATTGCACGATTTCCCCCAAATTTCTACAATTGCAATTTGGGTGGGTCCATACCATTTCATAGATGTTAGGGGCTAGAAGGGACCTTAAAGATCATGAAGTCCAGCCCCCCTGCACTTGGGCAGGAAACACTGCTGGGATCGGATATCAATAACCATTGCATTCATTCTGGATACTTTCCTTCCCAAGAGGTGTTTGTAAAAAATGAAGGTTAATATTGATCATTACATTAGTTTGAATGCACATTTTTATGACCAAATTTAAACTGACATCCTCGTCTAAAAAGAACGTTCTGAAAATCAATAATAATTAGGGGAATTCTTAGCTGACACAGTTGATACAGCATAAAAGTCACTTTTACCTCCAAATTCTCCTCTTTGTCCTAACCAGTCCCTGTCCCTTGAAGCTTAATGAACTGTCCTCTCTCACTCGGCTAGAAGTAAACAGCCATAATCTATTAACTGTATATGCATATCATAAACTTCTATCTGCCCTGACTGCCTCCCTCTAGCCCACGTCGAGGCCATGCTTGCAATCCACAGGCACTCAAGACTTTAAATGAAACTCCTTTCAGCTTGTTTCACAAGAGACTCTTTTCATTGCCAGTTAAAATCACTTTAGGATCATTTATGTGGAGCTGCAGTGCCATTCAGTGGCTCATTCCCTACCCACTCCCCTTTGGGTACCATTTCGTTCCGATTTTCCAAGGAAAATAAGACAGAAGCGCAGTAAAATGCAGCTCTAACTTGCATTCTAGCTCACGTTGCCTTTGCACCCCTCACCGACATCCATGTGTGCACAGATCTGTTGGATCATGGACCCAGAGGCAGGGGCTAAGAGTGGCGTGTATTAAATAAAGCAGCACCCAGCTATTTGCTCAAGATTTTTTCTTCCGTCTGCTGAGAAGAACAAAGCCTTTGTGGAAATCAGGCCACAAACTTCCAAGCCCCCCTGCAGACTCCAGCTGATGTTTCTTATGATATCTGAAGAATGCCTAATGAGACGCTTGAACTCTGAACCAATGCAAGCAGACATCAGTGGTGAGTGGATCAGACAATTATATGTGTTCTCTGAGCCTGTTACTTGCTCGGCCCCCCCTTCTCCAAGAGCAAAGTGGAAATGTGGGGTATGTATTTGCTTCTGATAAAAAGCAGAGCACATGTTTTTAAAGGCTGCCTGAGCGTGAGACAAGTAAGTATGGTATAATGTTTCACAGGGGAAAGATTTGTATTATTTCATGCTTTCTGATTGTTCTTTGTGTCTATCACACGCTTTGATTTTAAATGAGGCATTGTTAAGATGAATATAATCAGTGGCATCCTGGTCCTACAGGAGTTAACAGCAAACATCTCATTGATTTCAACAGAACATTTTCTAGCTGTTTTTGGCCCTGGTTTTATGCTGCAGATGCATAAGCGTGTGCCCACAGGCTGAACACATGACATAGGACTACTGCCTGGTCAGCTGTGTACACCACGAATGTAAGTGCCACAGAAAAAGCCAGAAAGCTGGGTCCCGGTGGAGTATGGGTTAGCCAGGATTTCAAGAGCTGATTTGCACAGCATGCACATGCCTGCAATCCCACTCTATTACTTTGTTCCTACCGTGCAAACAGCATCCCCCGTCGGTTGCCCCTTGTGGGTAGGGTTGCCATCCTTCCTGGATTGGCCAGGAGTCTACTGGAATCAGCATCCATCCCCCAGTGACTACTGAAAGCAATCCAGGAGATTTTAATAGGATGTTATATTACATCACATTGGGGGAAAAAAAAATCTCCTGAAATAGCTTCAGTCAGAGTTGGGACCCCTGCTCATGGGTAATGTGGGGCAACCACCTTGTGGCCCATGGCAAGGAAGAGCTGGACATTTTCCTTTGTAGCTGCAAGGTGTAGCAAGTTGTATCATGGGATGATGCAGTGCTTTGTATTAACTCCTGCATCTTAAACCTTTTAATTCAAGCAGAGCTTGCTCACAGCTTTACCCAGGTGTTCGGCCCATCCGTCTCCCACACCGAGATTCTACGCTTCCTCTCCAAATCACGAGCTATTTAAGGCATTCATTCATATATTGCCTGCTAATCTAGCATCTGTACAACGAGTCCCCTGCCAGTAACCTGATCCCTATTTTTTACAGTAATGTATGCAATATTCTTGCCCCAAATCAATTCCTGACGTTCCTTCAAGAGAAAATATAAATCTGATTGTGTAGTTCCCTAAAGGTTAGGCCCGTGTGTTTCTGATTGAGCCAGAAGAAAGATACAGGACTTAAAAGATGGGTTTTATTACTTCTCTTATTGTAGGATGGAGGGGAGGGAATGCAAGCCTTACGGGAATGGGAAATAGGACCCAGACCCCTTTCTCTGTGGATAGCTGGCTCAAATCCAGTCTGAGACAGCAGATTGAAAGGTATTCAGCAAGCTATCAGGAGTGACATGGTATCTTCTATGTCCCATCTGGCAAGCATTGACACCAAAAGTGGCCACGGGGAATGACTGAGCTAACACCGTGTAATAACCCATCTATATGGGCAGTTGCTCCATGTGATGGCTGGGCTACATGAATGAGGAGCAGACACTTGTCTTGGTAAGCTTTCTTCCTGTCTGTGGAGGAACGGAGCCAAATTCAGCCTCTAAAACCAAGTTCATCTATACCAGTACCTTACTCCCTGCTGAAAACAGCCTTTGCAACATAGCTGCGGGATTATAGTTTAGAAATTATTAGGTGCCCTATGAGGTCTTGGAGTGGTCGAAATCTTGTGTACAGCAAGTAATCAACCTATTCCTTTAGCAATCTGTAGCTGGGACTATTTTTCTGTTGTGTGTTTCTATGGCCTCAAGCATAATGGAGGAGTTTTGTGGCCACTGCCTCAGTGCTCCTACTGCTCCTATTCTCCTTAAGATTTATTTGCCTTCAGCTGGACCTTTTTCACAGCGGAGCTGTAACTAATTGCTTTTGCTGTAAACTGCTTGGGACAAGCAGTACACTAATAATAAGCATAATATTTCCCCCCTTTTCTGTACCTTTCTGCTGCAGGATAGATATGAGCTTCAGTCTTTTTTTCAAGACTTTGATGTATTACACGCAGGTGTGTATATTATATGGTAGCTGTACATAAATGCCGTGTATCATTTATGTGTATTATACACAGGTAAATCCCTATGAGAATGCAAACAGCACAATGTCTACAAACAGAGTACTATATTTACATGTAGATAAGTTTATCTACATCTATATATATATGTGCATGCATAACTGTTGATTTATAATCCTTAAAACCATTGCACGTATCATCAATTGCGATTTTTAACATGAGGCGATAGTTCTTACGCCTTAATGCTTGCTATTATGGTAACTGGCCTCTTGCTATATGATTCCAAGTCTGGTTGATAGGAAAAAGTGGGTCCAGGTAATAGCATAATATCTAGACTTTACTAAGGCAGACAAGATTCTTTGGGTAAATACGATATCTTTTATTAGACCAACTCCAACAGTTGGGAAAATTCTTTGGAGCAAGCTTCTGGGCACAAACACCCTTCACCAGGCTGAGGAAGCGCCTGCAGACGGTCCGTGCTCTTCCTGGATGGAGTGTCTGCCTATGCCCTTAGACCAACATGGCTACAACCTACACCCCTGGGACTTTACTAAGCCATTTGACATTCTGAGCAAAACTTACATTATATGGGATAAAAGAGATTAAAAAACAACTCAGTGATGGATCTCATTATGTTGTTAATGGGGAGAGAAGAGTGATGGGGACAATTTCTAGTGGGGCTCCCTAGAGATCATTTCCCGGTCCAACATTGCTTAATATATATTTTATAAATGATGTATTCGGTGACATACCGTCTTTGTGGAGAAAGCACGTAGCTGATGCAAAGATCAGCAGAGCGACAAAAAACAAGGAGTATAGCTCAGCGATACACAGCAACACAGATTCTTTGGTTAAAATCCAAAGAGATCCATCTGGGACCAAACGTGCTTTGCTTGCATTAGGGATGCTCTGCCTTGGAAAGCAGGGGCTCAGAGAAGGTTTTGGGGGGTCTCATGAATCTTAGCACGATGTCTGTTGTGCAATGCCATGACAAAAAAGAGCTAATACAGTCTGTAGGTGTGTAAAGAAGGGGAGCCTCGAGTAGACGTAAGGAAGCAACCTTGTCTCTGCGGAAAGCTTCGGTAAAGATTTCAGCTCAAACATCTCATCCTGCGTTCACGCTTCAAGAAGGAGGTATAAATAGCAATCACTGATCAAAGTTCAAAGGAAGACCATGATGATGATCCAGGGGGTTGGAAAACAAGCCTTGTGATGTGAAGCTTAAAGAGCTTAACTTATTCAGCATTTCAAAGAGAAGGTCGAGACTGGGACCCAATTGCTGCACGCAAATACTCGCACCCGGAGAATATATTTGGTAGCATGGCATCTCTTTTGACCTCGCTGACAAAAGCATTGCAAGAGTCAACGCCTGGAAATCGAGGCGCCAAACAGTTCGAACTAAAATGCAGTGTCCCAGCAGTGAGGGTGATGATTAAACAACTGAGTGGCTTTCCAGGGGAGGCGGTGGACTCACCACCTCAAGGAGTCTCTAAGCTGAGGTTGGATCTCTCTCTGAAAGGTGTGCGTTGCTACAGCTTTTGGGAAAACCACTCTGGCCTGAGCAAAAAGATTTGAGGGCAGAGCTCAGGCCTGATGGTGGCGGCAGCCATGGAATCTGTGGGTCTGAGCCATGCTGTTCATCCTCTCTTACGGGGCCCCAAACATCCTCATTAAAATTACAGCTACCCATTAAGTTAATCTGTATAATCAAGCCTCGTGATGCAGGACTCCAGTGGGGGTCAGTAAAGAGGTTTCATCCCCCCTGCTACATAATTTGGCTTCTGTGTTACTCTCCACCTGCCTCGGCTGCATTAGAGACGGGCCGTGCTAGCGACGGGATGTTAATGTGGGCCTTGGTACTCTGAGCATCGAGGATTGTCTCGGGTGTCTGGCTGGTGGGTCTTGTGCTGTTACTTGAAGTCACAAAGGCCACCAAGTTTGGGGGGGAGATTTGTCATCCACTGTGACATGGGGCATGGTTCACCTCCAGGCACAGGAAAGGAAGACGAGCATCTCTCACTGAATCGGTCCCTGGCCCTGTCAAGAGCACCGGCCATTTCTCTGGTGCCTCCTGCTTCCTACTTGCTGCACGCATTTTAGGTTTGTGGAGAAGTGAATTTTGTGTCGCTGGAGTCCTTGGCTCTGTTACAGGGAATGCTGGCAATAAACGGTCTCCGGATTTTGAGAGATCAGTCTGGAGCAGCGCTCTCCTGGCCTTCAGGTCTGTAAATCAATAAAACCTCAAATGCAAAATAGAATTACACATGCCGCAGATATGCCCTGCGAGGGCTCTGCTCCTGCTGGATTGGCCCAGCACAGTCTGCCTGGCAG
>NW_017728997.1:14140710-14149568 GCF_001723915.1 Gavialis gangeticus | reverse complement strand
CAGCGCTCTCCTGGCCTTCAGGTCTGTAAATCAATAAAACCTCAAATGCGAAATAGAATTACACATGCCACAGATATGCCCTGCGAGGGCTCTGCTCCTGCTGGATTGGCCCAGCACAATCTGCCTGGCAGGGGGCCCAAAGCCTCTGTAGGACACACCGCGTCCTTGAAGGTAGGAAGCCAACATGAGTCCTTCTGGTGCCCGTGAACTCCGCTGGAGTCCTCTGCAAGGGCTGCCTGCCGCCTGCCCAGCCGTCAGTCCCCTTCTTCTCCAGCTGCCACCCGAATCCAGCCGCGCAGGGATGACCCGTGGTGCACAATATCTCCAGGACGCTTGCTCCCCACTCTCGATACGACCTCCTCCTGCTGCTCTTGTGCCTCCGTGGGTTTCACTCTAGTTTTGGGCAGCTTGGAAATCACTTAAGGCATTTCAGCAGCTCACAAGTGTGCCTAGTGCTTCCCACACCCAATTCCTGGCTGTCCTCGGCTCATCCAGCCATCACCGCCCAGCCTGCGGGAACACAGCGTCCCCCCTGGAATGGGTAAAACTGTGCATTTTTTTTTATTAAATTATGACCCCAGATACCTTCTTGGCCTTAAAAAGGTGTTTGTCCTGATCCTATGCAGCAACCCCACCCCTGGAATTAATGACAACTGTTAATTAACTTAATTACTTAATGGCACCAGTCAGTGGCACAGGACCAGTACCATCAGTGACCTCCTTGGGATATAAGCACATGCTTAAATACGTGACTGAATAAAGCTCGGCTACGTATGGCATCACAGGCTGATATTATTCCTAGTAACTCAGCACCTGCCCAGGTCTTTTTCCAAATGTTCTTCCTCTGTTGTTCTCCTATAAAAACAGCGATGGCTCGTCTGATCTTTATTCCATATGTACCTTACAGACCTGCCTTTCCAGCTTCATAACCAAATCGTGCTGATCACCACCCACCGCCAAGGATATGGCACTGAAAACTAGCACCATGGATTTTTCGTTTTGATATTTTTTTTTTGCCACAAATCCACAAATAACCCCTTTCAATATGTTGCGAGTTGCACGGTGGAGTACAGCTCTTAATAGCAAAGCGATGATTCATTCATGACGGCACCAGAACAATCCAAGTGAATTTGGGCCTTTTATCCTAAATGTAGTGCACGCCGTTCATTACATTTTCAGCAAGATCTGAGCAAATTCAATAATCAGATCAGTGCTGGCTGCTCTTGATGTACAGATCTAAAACACACTGCTGCTAAAAGTTTAACAAGACCAGACTTTTGCATTACTTCATAACAAGAAGCAGAAGGTTACTGCAGTGCTGTAGGTGTTTTCTCCTCAAAATACCTGGAGGTCTTTCATTTCAGCAGAGAGAGCACTCAGTCCAGTGCACTTTAATGCGTGGGAGCTGAGATAAATGGGCTATATCAGAGGCTCTTAACCTGCCGTCAGCAGAGCAGCTGTGGGTGGTACATGAAAGGTACAGTAGCCACATGATGCTATGGCTGCTCAGTCCCATCAGAAAGCAGCTCAGCTGCATTAAATACATCCCCAGCATCACTTTTCCATGTAGGCGACTGTGGGTGTTGTCACACAGAGGGTATGCAATCAGGAAGAAGCAAGGCCTCCCTAAGAAAACCCTTTTCTTTCCTAAGGTGTGGTCCATGCTGGGAAAAGCAGGCTGGAGAGCTCGACAAACATTCCTGACATTCTCAGAGACCAGAAAAACTTTTGCAGATGTTTCCTCAACTTAATCTCTCCCCCCACCAGCCCTTTTCAGGAATCTCTACCTTCTCCTCCTTCTCTAGGAGACGACACTGAGAAAAGAAAACAAATGCACATTAGCACTCTAGGGTTGGTTTTGCTTTTAAGCTGGCAATTACTAGATATGTAACACGTAAGGATCTGTGAGAAACCCTGCTCACCTTGAATGACGATATTTCTGCGATGGCTGCCTTATTCTGTTATATATGCTGTCAGAGCAATGCAAAGGGCCTTCAGGGTAAATGAGAATCAGACCCAGGAGAGTTCCCAGGTGCACTGGTTGTTGGTGAGGCATCTGGATATGCCACGGGGGTGTGCTGGGTTAGGATCTTAGGGCAGTTTTACAAAGGATCAACAGTGATCCACCCAAGTGAGGTCAAAGGATGCCAATAGTCCAGTGCAGAGCGAATGCATCCTGGGGTAGCCTCTGGGAAGCCAACCCCCGAGCTCTCATTCAAGATCCCAGATGAACTGTATCAACCCAGGGAAGGGATCTGGGCATCACATAGACAGCTGAGTGCAGACCTTGACTCCACATGCACCAGGGTCAAAACACTAATGAGATGCCAGATGCATAATGGATGGGACGGAGAATATAGCAATGACATTATACAAATTGATGGTGTGACCTTACCTGGACACTAATGGCAGCCCTGCGCAACCCAGCTCAAAAAAAAGGATGCTGCCTAATTAGAAGGGGCGCAGAGGCAGGTGCCAAGTGTGATTAAGGGCATGGAAAAAAAATCTCAGGGGAAGAGAGATTGAAAAGATTGGGATGGTTTTCCTTAGAAAGGACATGAAGAAATAGTTTGTTACCTAATGGGATAGAGAAGTAAATCAAACTTGTGTCTTACCGGCCATGAACAATGGGAAGCTAGCAAACTAAAACTGGAAAGAGGAAGAGCTGTTGCATGATATGGATGATTACACGGAGGCATTCACTTCCACAAAGATGTTGTCGATGGCTAAGAAATCAGTAGTATTTCAAGAGGAGGTGAGATGTCACTATGGTGGGGACCGTGGTATCATTTTATAACAGCTAAGGCAAGCAGAAAGTTTGGGAAGGCATCCAATACTCCAGATGCAGGAGATGGGAGGAAACCCCTCAGGGGTCAGTCATCCCATAACTGCCTTGCAGGTTTCTTGCATCTCTTTTAACACAGCTGGGGGTGGTCGCTGCCATAGACATGACACCAGACCACATGGGCCATGACCTGATCCAGCCAAGCAGTTCTTATGTTGTTAATGGCAAGCAATGCATTGAGGGTCTCTGGTGTTCCCATGTCGGCTGTGCTGACATCCAGCCCCCCCTGCTCTGGGCAGCATAAAATAACCCCAGCAAAGTGTGCATCCAGTCTCCTTGGGAAGGTATAGCCCAGGTATAAATGAATGGTTTCCCTTTAGCAAAATCCATGTAAACTTTTAGTTCCCAAATAGCAGCATCTGGCCTTTGCCATCGGCAGCGGAAGGGGGCCGAATGCATACACATGGTCTGAATTTCCAATCTTATGCGTATATATATTTTATGCATCTATATGAGTCCAGGGCCACCACGCAAGGGATACTCCAGCTCTGAAAAATGTCAGCCGATGGATGTGGGCAGAGCCTGCTTAGTCTCTTCCTTGCTGATACCTACCACCGACAAGACCTATATGCTTGGTCCCATCTCAGTTTGGGTTTTGAGGCATTACCACGCTACAAAGAAAAGGACTGCTGCTAATCACACCTGGCAAACATCTTCCAGGGATAATGTTGTAATATCTCACACGCACCAAGACATTAATCTATAAATACACTGGAGCACACCTTCCAAACTGCAGGAAAGGCATTCTTTTTTTCACATAATAACTTCACTGATTTTTTTTTTTTTGATCAAACAAGTTAGTTAATTGGCTCATCCTTCCAGCACTGCTCTTTTCAGGATGGGGGAGATGACGGTCATATAATGCATTTGTCTTCCTTTGCGGCACGTGTTGGTGTGTACTTTTGCCCTCTGCTGGAAGCAAGCAGATCAGCTGAAACATTTCTGATTAAGTCGCTTTTCAGGGGTAGGTCCTACTCAGAGCAAATGCTATCTGAAGTCTTTGCAAAACAACACCCTTGTAATGCATGGGTTTGTTTTTTTTTTTAAAAGTCTGTAGTATGTCCCATAAAGCCTCTCCAATGCAGATGAATATAGATTTTTAGGAGCCAAAGATGAGATTGGTTCAGCAGGGAAAGAAAAGTCTAGTAAAGACAATTGAAAGCAGAAGGACCAAAGGAGAGATGGAAGTTGTGCTACTTATATAAGAGAGAGGCAGCGCTGCCTCTGGTGTCCTTTCCTTGGGACTGTCCTTGATCCTGCACAACCTGATGTACCAATGTCGATTTTACGTGAGCGTATTGGGACAGCAAGTCCAAAAAGAAATGGGAGCGCTATCGATTTAAATAAAACAAATCAAATACATCTTATTTTGAAACCCATTTGCCATAACCGAATATGCCCATGTGCATCTTGGAGGAGAGAGGCCAAATAAGAACTCGGTTCCAGTGACAGGTTGAAAAATAGACTGAGTTTCATATGTATTTTGACCCGTGGCTTTCAGAGCGAGACACGCAGCATTGCCTACGAAACCATGCACCGGGGTGGACGCTTACCAAGGAAAGCCAGGCTGCTTCTTACAGGCAGGAGTCGTGGACGTGAGGATGTGCTTGTGCACTGTATTGCAAGGGGTCTGCAATTTGTGTCAGCTTTCCTGAGCGTCTCCAGGAGACGGACCTCGGCATGCAAGAGATCACCTCCCATTTTCACACCCGGCACCATGTCTCCCCATGGTCTTACTGGTAATTATTACAGTACCAAGCTCTTCTGAGCAGCATTTTCATATGAACTGACATGCCAAAGGCGGCGTGACGTGCATGGTCTTCTATGGGGACAAGCACATACTTCCCAGATGTGTCAGTCGCGAGTCAGGGACCTGCTTGCCCTGCTGCATTGACTCGGAGATGAGTGATGCTTCCTACTGATCTCGGCTGTAGCCACCCATGACGCCCTGATTTGCCTAGAGGGTCACAGCTCCCAACTACACCACAGGTGAGATAAATATAAAACCCACAGAATCATCACCTGGCTATTTTCAGCCAACCATGAGCTAAGATATTCCTTTGATCTAACAATATAGGCTGCTTATAATGGAGTTGCATGAAAACAGACCCTTTCATCTTGTAGTCTATAGATCCTCACCGGACCAACTCATCCTAGAATCAATCCTAGCTGCTATGATATGGTTTATACCTAGATAAAACAAAAGCACCTAAATCATCAGTCCAAGGTCACTTGACGAAGAAGTGAGGCATCAAACCCAGGAACCCAGACTCCAGCCTCCAAGCCAAACTGTCATAACTATGTTTTCTTCTCGCTCATGAATCAAAAAAGACCTCAGCAATGCAAACGCAAACGCGTCTGAGGCAGCATCTCAGCTTGACTGATTTTTCGGGCCGATGCCATTTCAAATAGCTGCGTTAGGAAACCCAATGATTTTATGTTCGCAATTCAGCACTCGGGAAGACAAATACACTCGTTTTTCCTGTAACAAACAGCCTTAATTAAACTTGCAAAATAAATACGTAGTTCTGGATGTTTTCTCAGCGTTGGAGCCCTGCATTCATCTTTATTATTGTTATTAAGTGTTAAGAGACAAGAGAACATTTTGATAAATAATAACGGAGCGTCCCCGATCGAGGCATATTTAGCCCGTTTGTTTACAAAAGTTAGTGGCACGAACATGCGACGCACGAGTTGGGAAGGCTGTTATAGCTAGGTAGATTGATGCCGGTAATTCGTCATGTGCTGCTGGGATTAGGTAGAGGAATAAGGATACCCTTATGGCTTTCTGGCATCCAATGAGAGATAACGTGCCTGGTCCCGCACCGACTCTCTTTGCCCTCCCCGCTCACCCTCTGCTTCATGGAGTAAAGAGCAGAGATAAGGTAAATACATGACTTTGTGCTGGAGGTCGTGTGCAGCGATCATTTCACGTGGCATCAAATGGAGAACAAACCCTGCCTTCCTCGGACTGTTTCACCAAAGACATGAGCTTCCCTGAATAAATGTTAGAAAAGCCCTCTTCCCTCCCACGGGAGCAAGTGGGTAATAGTGGGATTATTGTGCTTACTGCAGGTTGCAGGTAGCTCTGAACCAGCATTGGAGAGCTAAGCCCCTTTGCACTTTAGGAGAGGTGAGAAATGCAGAGCCGCATTGAGATCGCAGCCTAGTATCAGGATTTATGAGATTTGGATAGATTCACAGGCTTTCAGGTAAAGTGATAACCTGATCGCCTAAATTCTGATGTACTGTCCGCTGAACCTGTCCCCGTGGTCCCTACATCTTATCCAAACCCACAGGGGTCTTTTGGGAAGACCTCCCATCCAATGCAAAGACTGGAAGCAACCAGGAATCTCATCAAATCATATACTCATCCCAGCAAGGATTTTCCTGTATACATACAGCACCTAGCACACTTGTGCCTCCCCGTCAGCTGTAATCTCCATAATATCTCATAGAAATACTTCATCCTTAACATGAGGAATTTGCAGCTGGCCAGAGTCCTCCTCAGAGGCTCAAGCAAAGCCTACTGGACTTCTAAAATTCAGCTTTGAGCCTGGAAAACAGAGTTCATGCCCCGTTTTACCCATTTCTTTAGATCAGTAGAGAATTAATGATAATATATTAGTACACAAAGGGACTCAGTTCACAGCCCAGAACTTCTTTACAGTGTTCATCAATCCCAGAATCAACCCTAAGAGTTATTCTTGTTATGCCTTTTCTACAGGCCAGTCAATTAAGGCATGGAGCAAGCCAATGCTTGGCTACTGGGTTATTCAGGGTGTCCTCTGTGAAGGAGGAAAGGGACCCAAAAATGCAGACCGCAAAGAAACTGGACAGTCTTGAGATCAGTAATTCCCCTTGTTGGGCATTCAATGTAGGGGACGTAGAGGGGATGACATTTGTTTCTGCTTTACCCTTGCTAACTGTCTGATTTTTCTGCACCTCCTCTCACTGGGGGCATGGGGTTGGCTGTGGCCTCTCTCAGAGCATGGCCTCCATCCAGCAGCATGCAGAACACGTGCACTTAATACAGTGCCCCGTGACCTCTTGTGCCCTACACATGTGCCTCAAAGGAAACATGAGATAAGGTCAGAGCGTGGGTTTATTATTGTCCTCTATCTTGTCGTTTGCTGGCTCCTGCGGGTCTTGCCTGGCTCACCTTGGCCATAGGGGTTGTACAGGGTACCCCAAAATTGGCAGCTCAGGGGGGAAATCATGGGATTTTGGAAACCAAAGGTGGAAGCTGGCTTCTCTCTGCTGCATGCTCCACCATGGATCGCAGGAGCTGTCACTCAATCTCCAGGGCCCAGCAGCAGCACCAAGGAACATGGGATACTTGGGCACAAAGCTAGGCAACCCTGTCAGAGGAAATTCCCATTGTGTGATAAGCAATGACTTTTGGCTGATTGAAGAGCCAGGTCTTCATTTAGGCATGCTTAAATCATGTCATCTGGCGCAAATCTACTGATGGTTCGCACTAACTGCCACGAGTTAAGCATCCCATGTTGATGTAAATGCCCTTGTGCAGACAAGCCCTGAAGCACGCATATACTTTTGGCCAGACATAAATGACAGCGGTGGGTGAGACTCAGAATGGCTCCCCCAAAATCACTTTAACTGGGCACGTTTCCATCAGCCAAGGTGCAGGCAATGAATATTGCCTGCAGCTCTCTATGTGAAGGACATGCGGTTTTGCACAGTTCTGTCTTCTGCAGGAAAACTTTCAAGGACCTATCTGTGATCTAACCCATAGATTTCAATAAGGCCAAGACTTCTCTCAGAGGGTTTTAAGTCTCAGTAGCCATTATCAAATCAGTCCTAATTTTGTTCATAGATGGTTTTCTTGTGCAAGGCCCATAGGTATGATATATACATACAGTTTACATGCCCTCATATTTCTCAAAATCCATTACCCTAGGTCAATTGTTTTCAACCTTTTTTTATTTGCAGAATCCTAAAAAAAATTCAAATGGAGGTGTGGACCCCTTTGAATTGTAAGTGTGGGTGTTCACATACTTTTGATTGATCATCGTCATCTTTTATGGACCCCTTCAACATAGCCTATAGATCCCCAGGGGTCCGCAGGACCACAGGTTGAAAACCACTGCTCTTGGTAATTTATGACATGTTTATGCTGCTATAGTACATCATTTTGTGGTTTTTGGCAATAAAGCCATAGCACTGGCTTGCCTTGTTTCTTTATGACTTCTGAGGTCACTTAAAAGGGTAATTACATCTACTGAATGCTAAACCCTGCAATAATTTAATATGTTCTCCAAGAAAATGTGCAAGTCAAACTGCACGGTTGCTCATCCAGTCTTACCTGTTGTGTTGTGTACTGGCCTGCCTTCCTTCATCAATCATGCCATAACTGTTCAGGGCCACCTTGGACCTGCGTTGTTCTTAGCTGGAAAGAGACTCTCCGGTGCGGCAGCAGATAATCTGGCCACCTCTTAAATACAGAGCTGATGCTTGAAGTGGAGTGTATGCACTGATGAACATTAAATAGTTACTGGCCGTGTCTAGACGAGATACTTTCCTGAGCAGTGAAGTCATCTACTGCACAGTAAACATCATCATCTACATGTGCAGGTGCCTACTGAGCGGTAAATTAGTTTACTGTGCAGTAAATTTACTACCTGCATATGGAGGCATTAAATTTACTGCGCAGTAAAGCCACAATAGCATTAATTGCACGTGTAGATGTGCCAACTGTGCAGATAAATGTGGGCAGGCCGACTGAAGTCAGTGGAAAACTTCCATTAATAACAGTGGGTTTTGGGAACAAACCTTTAGCGCCTGATCTAATCTCATTGGATTCCTCCCAGGAGGCCTTTCAAGTTCACTTTTGCATGAAGCAATGTGTTGGAAAAAGGCAGAGGGCTCTTCTCTACGCAGTTGGGACCGTGGCTGAAATGCTCCAGGAAATACGGGACTGGATGCATGAGGACTAAGAGGAAACTTTCTCTAATATTATTACATATCCTAAAGCCTCTAGGCTCTAGCCCAT
>NW_017728997.1:14131780-14135710 GCF_001723915.1 Gavialis gangeticus | reverse complement strand
ATCTAATCTCATTGGATTCCTCCCAGGAGGCCTTTCAAGTTCACTTTTGCATGAAGCAATGTGTTGGAAAAAGGCAGAGGGCTCTTCTCTACGCAGTTGGGACCGTGGCTGAAATGCTCCAGGAAATACGGGACTGGATGCATGAGGACTAAGAGGAAACTTTCTCTAATATTATTACATATCCTAAAGCCTCTAGGCTTTAGCCCATGCCGAATGGCCCCGCTATATTGTCGCAATGGCCCTGCTATATTCCTAAATGCAGCGAACGCCTTGGACATTAGTTGGAGCAGCGTTGGGTTGCCGGTCATTCAGGATCGCTTTCTTTGGTGTGCTGCTACTTGTCCCTGCTCCAACTAATGTCCAAGGCATTCACTGCATTTGGGAATATAGCAGGGCCATTGCGGTAATTTTCATATCACGTCAACGAAGGAGTTTGGGGAGGAAGAAAGAACAGGGGGAGGTAAACAAAAGCTTTTCCAAGACACCTTGCCAAGGGTCCTAGTGCCAGAAAAATGGAACAGCTCAGTGGGGAAGGAGGAAGTGGGGAGCAAAGGCTCCTGTAATGAAAGCGGCTGCTGAATGAGAAGCGGTCAAGGCAAAGCTGCCAATATACTGCTCAGGTCACTGCCACCTCCAGCATCTACTGGGTTCACAGGAAAGATGCTGATGAGCACAAATTGTTTTAACCCAGCACTAACAGCCTGCGCTGGGTTAGGCTGTTAGCAGAGGAAACCAAGCTGGTCTGCAGGACCTTCCTAGCAGAGCTGTGTCATACCAGCTGCCTCCATCTCCTCCTTTTCATGTCCAGGTGCACAGACCTGTCCACCACTGGACCGAACGGCTACAGAGCCATTGCTTTCTCTTTGCAGACGCAAGAGGACTCGGAGAGAACTCAGTACTGACGTGCATAGCTCCTTTGTACCTAATATATTATTGAACACAACCCGAGGCAGGCTTTACAGCCTTTCCCAAATAGCGAGAGATGATCAGCCCCAGGGGCACGCTAGACAAGCGAGCGGTACTTTCACCGAGTACCTTTCACATCGAGTTCAACTCATCAAGATCGCAGCTGGGAGGGAGGCCCGTGCCCTCCAATACGTTTGCTCTGGGGCTGTGAGACTGCAGGGCTCCAGGAACAAGAAATACACCAAGATGATATCGGGAAGCTGCATGCCTCCAGCAGCCATTCAGAGCCCCGCGTCCAATACGATCAATGCCCTGCTCTGCCCTTAAGTATTGTTCCTTGCCATAAAAACTGATGCTGATTTTTCCCCTCGCTGTCTTACAACAGCACGGTGGAAAGGCGCGTGACTCCCGTTTACAGCAGAGAGAGCAGATCGGTCCTAGGCCAAGAGGCCCAACTCTTTCTGGTGGCTTTTATGAGAGGAAGGGCAGCCACGTGAGCAAGGCGATGGGTTCGGAGATGCCTGTTCCCCCAAGCAATTGGGCTCTGAAAGTCCTGTGCCTGGCTGGGAAGGCATCTCCTCTGGCGCGCTGCAGAAGACAAGCTGTAAAGCCGTCTTGCTGCTCAAATGTTCGGGGATGGGCGTACCCAGGGGAAGGGCTGGGCCGTGGGGCTGGGGCCCACCTGCAGCAGGCAGAGCTCCGAAGGTGGCAGGCAGCATCACAGGTTATAGGGCAGCCCAGAGAGGCTGCTGCAACTTAGGTTCCCAGGACTAAGTGATTTAGGGGCTCAACCCAGCCCTTGGAGGAGCTTTGGACTGGAAGGGTCTTAGAAAGCAAGCCTCTTTCTCCCTGTAGGCTGAGAGAGCCATGCTAAACCAGCTCTGAACCAGTTAACTCAGGGGCCAGAAGCAGACTGAGTGCATTACCCTTATGCCTGAATTAACCCGGAGCAGAAGCAAGGCTGGTAAGCTTGGGCGAACGTTGCACCCACCCTGATCATGGTACATGCCCCAGCTCATTCAGAGTCAGCTCGGGGATCCCCGCACGAGCCCTGCTGTGCGCTGGGTACACCTACCCTCTGCGTAGAGCGCACCTTGTAGGGGCTACTGTAATGCAAAAAACATCAGCGATGCAAATCTCACATCTATGCTGGGATGAACATTGAGCAGCTTTCGGAAAGCAGAAGTGCCTGGAGCTGAACAGTACTGTCTGCTCTGCGCATAATTGCAAATGAAAGCCCATAAAGCTTTCCTCTCCCACCTCCCCGTCCTGTCCCCTGCAGATCTTGCAAAAAGTGGGAGGTGGGAGAGGGTGCAAGAGAGACATTTTAAAGAGCTTTCACAATGATTATCGGCACTACTTCATTATCCCTCCTGCTGAAATGCCCCTAGTATTACGAGTTCAACAGCATGGGGCTCAGAGAGAAAAATTATTACTAATAAAATTCAGAAGCTTCTGAAGTGACATGAAATGGATGATTTTAATATGCAACAATGTGCCCGGTTTTAAGGTTTGATGACTTGGGGATTTCCACAGCTGGAAGCAAGTATCGAGTGTCTCATTAGGTAGCTTTCTAGTGGCCTCGGGCCCCTGTACAAAGGTCCACCATGTCAAGCATCGAACCGGTTAGCATCTCTTCCCCTCTCTCTGTGCCCTGTGCTTTTTTGGCCCCCTCCCACCTTTGCCCTACCTGCTGTTCCCTCTCTTCTGTTTTTCCCTAGCACCCATTTTCTTTACTTCCCACCTCCTGTATCTCACCTTTCCCAGGGCTTGCCACCTCACCTCTCTTCCTACAGCTGAAGAGGCAGAAAAGAAGGGGCAAACCCACCAGGGAATATTAAAATAACCAACCTGGCAGCCTCATGCTCTTGTTATCTGCCTAGAGCCAGGGCCACTGTGCACAACCCGTAAAAGCAGTGCATGCTTGTACAACGTGGTGGGAAGGAAATGCAAGGAATAAAGCAGCTGGTGAAGTGCGAGGGCCATCGTCCTTGCCCTTGGCTGTACTATTCCAGCACCGTACTCACCCCAAACCACAAATCTGTCTTATGCGACTGAACAGACGCGCGAATGCTCACATTTGTGCCTGCTGCCCAAGTGACTTGCTCTTTGCATCTCATCAATCACCTGCAAGATGTACTTTGCTCCACTTAGGGGGGGGGAAACAAAGCAGGCCTCAGCTGCTCCTCTCACAAAAGAAACCCAGCTTCCCCCCGCCATTTATTTCAACACATTTGCTGGTCTCCCACAATCGTTTGTAGCCAGTCTCCAGTCTGGAAGAGTCTGCAATGCCGCTTCCTTCTGCATCTTAGTTAGGTGCCATTACTGCTCACTGCCCACCTTTTGCTGGCATAGATGCCTGTGCCATTTGCAATGTTTTGGAGGAGTTTAATGTAGTGAACTCTGGTTCCCCTCAAGAATTTGAATGACAGTAAGTGGCTTTACTTTTTTGATTTGCTTGCTCTTCTTTTATTCATACTGTCTGCTCGAGCCATTAGTTTTCTTGCATATAAATTAGCGATGCCAAAAGAGTGCGATCCCGTCAATAAAGTACTGATAAGGAGCTCTAAATATGGACAAAGGTTGCAGGTAGAGCTTAGCAGAGGAAAACTAGTTCTTACTGGAATTAAACACCCAAAAGTATAATGAGCCAGGTGTTAGAAAGAAGCAGGATCAGGGGCTGTGTTTCACCCTTAAAACAACGGCTTGGTTGTGTGCAATGTTTTCTGTATGGAAATCTCTGTCAGAAACGGTCTGAAAGCATTTCTTTATGACAGATCGCTGTCAGCATTCAGATTGCATTACAAGGAATTTATCTCAGGCACTGATAAATCCTGTAAGGGTTACAATAGCACAACCAGCTAAAATTTACTGCCTTTGGCTTGGGTTGCTCAGAAGGATTCAGTGATTTAAGTAATGAATGCATGCTCTCAACAATATGCCATCTATGTTTACATGTCTCTGAAGGTTGAAACCTGCCTGTACCAAAGGCCATAAAATATTTTGAAAACAAGGGGGGGGGGG
>NW_017728997.1:14115958-14131559 GCF_001723915.1 Gavialis gangeticus | reverse complement strand
TTTTGAAAACAAGGGGGGGGGGGGAAGAAAAAGTGACACCCAGCCAATGTCTCAGGTAAGATCTTCACTGACGACAACAGGAAAGTTTTCCAAGTCGGCGCAATGGAAACCTCCCGATCATTTCTTGTTCCGCCAACGAGTCACAATTTAGACCTCCATAACAAAGTGTTAAGCAGGTTTCTCATCATCACAGGGCTTGATTCAAGGGTCACAGCCTTGATGGACAGACTCCCATTGGACTCAGCAGGCTGTGGATCAGAGCCGTAAGAGATGCATGCTCAGTATGCTTCCACCCCTTGATGGAGAGTTGAAGAAACCCATAAAGACTTGCTGGCAGAGGGAAACTGAGGCCCAGTTGTAGGGTTGCAACCAGTACCATGAGATAGGGTGGAAACTGGGTGTGCCATCTCCTGGGTGTGCACTCCATGCAAAGGGGTTGGTCTGAGAAGCTGCTTCCCCCCCGCACCATCCCTCCAGTGACCTTATATACTCTCTACAGAAAACGACCTTAAAGCTGCCCAGCTGTATCACCATCCCCAGCGAGCCTCTTCCAAGTTTGGGACTATCTGCATGGGTAAGGCCAAGACCAGGAGGCTTTGCTATTTGGCTTCCATTGGCAGCGCACTGCCAGAAACTGGGGTGGTGGAAGTGACAGAGGCCCCCGAAGGGGACACTTCATTTCTGGGAAGCCATCAGTGGAGTTAATGAGGGGGATCTGCATAGCGTTCGGTGGGAGAGGGCACTACCGAGCTTACATTTGTGAGTCACGATCCAGCCCAGCGAGAGGTCCACTAGACGGCAGAGCCAACATATTAAAAAGAAAGCTTCATTCCTCATTGGTCTCAGCGGAGCTATGCTTGCAGAGTTTAGCCTTGGATCATAATCCACACCCCACGCATGAAGTCACTGGGTCCTGGGAGCAATTAATCTGGCCCGGTCAGAGAACAGCCTCCATGCCGAAGTTTGGATCCAAGTCTGAGGCTCCCCATAGCTTCAGGCTTCTGAGGTCTAACATTATGGTCCAGACCTATTGCTAGTTCAGAGGCTGCATTGCAATTGCATTACTCATTAAATAGTTGTTAAGAGCCTGCTTCCTATAAATTTCTAGGATAGACGAGCAGTGGTCTGCTTTTTGACAGCCATGATATTCCCTCCTTACCTTTTATAATGCCAGCAGGAGGGAGGTTTGGCTGCTTGAACGCAATGTCACTGATGGACTGTGAATGGAAAATGCTGCGGGAGACTTAAAAACAGAAGTGAGGCTGCACAACTTTGCTCATGGCACCGACAAGCTGGAGCCCAAGCTATATCCCTGGATCCAGGCACCTCCCTGATCCCAGGGAAGTTTGGTTTTTGATGTGGATTTAACATCTCAAAGAAACATCTTCATAAGCAAAGCATCCCGTTTTCTTACCGCATTGCAACATTTTTTTATTTTGCCTAATGGCAACAGCTTCAGAGAGGGGGAATGTGAAATCTGGTAGTGTTAGGCACCACTACTCTAATAACACAACTCATCCATTAGCACTTGCATGACATGTTATAGCTGTAAGCATCTTTGCAACAACTCCCACAGCTAGGAATTGTCAGAGAAAAGGACGATTATTTGTAAAAAACAAACAAGAGACCCAAAAAACCCAAACCAACCAATGTTTTCCTTATTTTTCAAGAAAATTTCAAGCATCTCAACTAGTTCCAGGCAAGGCTCTTTGGGTAGATGCGCTATCTTTCATGCCCGCGTGTAGACAAAATAAGTATTAGACCAACTGAGTCATTGGAAAAAAGTTCTTAGCAAACTTTCAGGTGCAATCACCTTTTATCAGGCATAGGGAGTCAACTGTTTCCAAGCATTGCAGGCCAGAGTTGGTCTGCAACACGTTCATTGGGATGCCTGTCTCCTTCCCATACGGTGCCCTCAGCAGAGGCTGATGCCAAGGGGCATGGGCAGGCCCTGTGCAAAGGCTTCTCTGCTAACCAGGACATCAGAAAGCTTGAGAAGGGCAGGGGAATCTCCTGGTAGAAAGGAAGGAAAAAAGCACCTGGTAGGCCCTCAGCTATTCATGCATTGCAAACATGACCTGACAAGAGAGGACATCTTACCACCAAAGCCCCACTTTCTTGGTAGCAATGATGCACAGTGATGCATAAGGCAGGGTAAGAGGGTCTTTCTCCCAAATGCTGCAAAAACAGGGGTAGACACAGTCCCCACCCCCCTGAGAGCACATAGTCTAAAAGACGGCAAGCTCCAGGGTACTGTCGGACACCCTGCACACATGTGATGCCTAGCTCAGAGGTCCAAAACCAGGGCTGGGGTGCTACCCTAAAATAAATAATAAATAACAGCAGGTACAATGTTGAAGATGGAGCTGTGCCAAACACACACGCACCAATACAGCAGTCACTTAGACTAGACATTTAGCTGTAGTGGGGGTGTCAGGTTTTTCTTACAAAGGGTTTGGAGCAGAAGAAAATACTGGCATATATCTGATTGCTCGTGCTGTTCGAACCCTGCCTTCCAGTCAAAACCATCCGTCATTCTGTGCCGTCCCGCGCCCACGTGTCACCGCGTTTGTGGGACAGGCACATTTTGTACCGTGGTTTCCCATTTTAGTCCTTATACTGCCTGTGGGATGGATTAATGGCACCTGATTTTCTACCTTAGTAATCTTTGTCACAAAAAGTGAGTGAGAGCACACAGTGAAAATGAAGATCTAGCCAGCAGGGCCAGCGGAGCAATAACTCATTCTGATAGCTAATGCTGAGGAGAACAGAAGATTAAAGCCAACCGGAAAAAAAACAAACCCCAAAAAACCAGCACCAGAACACATTTATCTGGGGTGGTCATGAAGAAGACTATAATGAGAATGGCGACGTGCTAGAACAGCATCTGCTTTCAGCGATAGGACTGTACTCTCGTGTCTCTCCCAGGTACTTTAGGTGCCCAGCAGCCTGTCTGCAGGCATGTGCATTTCAAATGCAAGGGACTTGCTCCGTAGGTTTAGTGGGATCACCTTGATAAAATGTCAAGCCCCAGAAGGTACAATGCGCCCTGTTCTCTACCAGCTCGTCTGCTAGAGATGGTCCTTGTGGGTATTGTTTGGAGCACACCTGTGTCTGTTGTAGCCAGCTGCCTTGGAGATGCATGTTTTTAAACCAGCAACAGCCGGGCAGTCCCATCTGCAATGGCATAGCTAATGGAAATGAATGCAGTTACACCCATCTTCACCCTTTTGGGGGACAGCCAAGCTCCTTGCTCAACATCTGCTCTGTTTTAAGGGCAATCACACTTTGAAAGGATTAATAAAGAGGGTGTGAATCTCTCTACCTCCTGGCACTTCTGTTCTCAGTAGCTTGCTCCTTCAAAGAGGATTGTTCTGCATACAGAGATGTCTGTGTGAGTAGGGCTGGTTTTGTGAGCAAGAATTAGGAGTTGGGAAGCTACACTTCAGTTGAGTGACATCTTTTTTCGAACCCTGGGCCAGTTGCTTTGGTCTGGTACAAGGGAACTGTCCTCCTGACTTTCATGAAGCCCAAACAAGCCCCAAAACTCTCAGAGCCTTTGTTGCCTCTAGGCAGGGTGCTGCCGGGTGTGCAAACACCTACATGTGATTCCCAAGATATACCCAGAGATTTCAGACAGCAACCTGGAGCATTAAAACCATTCTGACCTGTTGGGGTCTGTAACAGAGTCCTTCTCCAGGGGTGGCCGTGATGGCCCTGAAGCTCCCCCCCTCCCCTCAGCCCTTGTCATTGTTTGAGCAATCTCCCCTTCCACTCGCCTGCCACACCTTGATGAATTTATCTCTGCAAAAGAGGGGGGCTGCCCCAGGGCTTCCCAAGCCTGATCTCACCCTCCTGAGCACAGGTATGTGCTCCCTACCTTAAGGGCCAATTATACCTTAAGGACCAATTATGCGGGCTCCCTAGTACTCACACCCATGCCTCACCCATACTAATCAGATCATAGCCACCCTATGGGCTCCTGGCTCTGTTCCTCCTTAAACCAGCTCCTTTCCAGGCTATGGGCACTCTGGCCCCCTTGGTCTCAAGCTGTGGCCCTCCTGGCTTTCAGTCCTTCTCCTTAGACCCTGGCCCTGTTCCTAGGCCAGCTGAGACCCCCTTGGGCTCTGAACGTAGCCTTTCTTGGCCTTCGGCCCTTCCTGAACCCTGGCCCGTGCAGACACCCTGGCCCTACCTGCTCACTTTCTGAGCCCTCTAGCCCCTGCTCTCTCTCTGGGCCCTCTGGACATCCTTATCTCCCCTTAGTTCTTTCCACAAAGCACAAGAGTTGCTTACTCAGGCAGATGCTGCTGAAAAATTCCTCTTCCCATAGCTCCTCGGGCTAGACTACCTGCCAAGCTCCATTTCTTGGCTTGCATCCTAATAGCTCAGCCCCTTTAGGCCCTATGACTCCTAATTGCCCCTGGGCAACCTGCAGGCTGCTTCTCTTAAAATAGGAGGAGCACCAAGCCTCCTGCTATGGGGTCTCTCTAAGCTCCTTGCAACAGAAGAATTGCTCTAGTGTTTATCCGTAGTCAAAAAATGAGAGGAATCAATGTCTGAAATGAGGTGCAGTTAAATCCAGATAAGCTATGGATGGGGTGGCATTGAGTCTGAAAAGGAGAACCACCACCCTAGGTGAAAGGAGGAGGAGGATTGCTTCAGATGAGTGCCAGGAGGAGGTATCCATCACAGCTGCCACAGACGAGGGTGACAGAGGTTATGAAAACAGTTTCACAGGTGGTAAAAGTGGAATAATGCCATGGTAAACTTTTTGTCCATCCTAACTCTGCTGTAGTGGATGGAGCAGGGATGAATCTGGCCCCGAACACCTTCTCCTCTAGCTCTATCCAAAGGGATATGGTCCCGCCTAGGACTTGGCACCGACAGGCTGTTCAACACATTCATTATTCCCTCTGTCTCCAGCAGGATGGAGGATTTGGCAGGCATTCAGGTACCTTTGTCAGGGAGACGTCCTAACCTTTCAGCAGATCAGGGCGTATTAATCCCTGCTTGCCTGTTCCCTGCTCCAGATGATGTACATAATAGTTATGCAGTCCTTTTTCTGTCATTCGCTTATCTGAACACACGGAGAAGACAATGCAAAAGAAGAAGGGATGTTTGCTGAGTATTCCTGCGCTCCCTTGTTTGTTCCTATCGGTGGCAAGCAGCAGCCTGGCTTGGCAATGGTTTCCAGACAGCCTGAAATACTCTGGATTTGCACTTCCCTGACTCACTCCATCCCCGCTCCCCAGCCCAGGCGAGGAGAGAAGACCACTTGTTTGTCGAGTATTTTGGTGCATGTGTATCTTGCAAAAGGTTAATTGCAAAGGGTGTTTCTATGCCAACTGGGGCTGAGAACAGAAGGCTGAACTTGGTGATTTGGCCGCCCCCACGCACACATTTTTAATGCATGCGTGATGCAGCAGGGGATCAAGAACGGGATGAGCGATCAGGAGACACGCATTTTATTCCCGCCTCTGCCACAGGTCTGCTGTGCGACCTCGGTGGAGTCCCTTCTGCTCCATTTCCATTCCCAGGCTTTATCCAGCATATCTTAGACGATTAATGTATGTAGGACATGGATTTTGTGCGCATTGTGTGTCTGGCACAACAGTGCTCCAGTATCGTATCAATTGGAGCACTGCTGTAATGTAAATAGCAATATTGTTCTATCACTTCATTAGCCATCAAGTCCTCCCCGTCTCCTAGGCTTTTGGGTTACATACAGAGCATCCCTGCAAAGGGCAGCATTTGCTGGGTGGGCAGTCTCAAAGACACAGAGGTGTTTTTTTTTTTTTTTTTTTTTTTACAAGACCTGGTTCAGACATGAGGAGGGAACATGAGGCCAGGTCCTTGCAAAGGTCTCTTGAAGCCACAAAAGCAGTGCAGAGCTAAAGGAGGAGCTCAGGACTACTTCAGCTGGATGTAACCTGGGGCTTTTGACTTGGTCTCAGTACAGATATGCGCATGGGCACCCAGTCCTAGAGCAGCAATGTCACTACCTGCTCTCACTTCTGTCAGGTGCCCGACACCTTTCTAGCTGTCTTTGGTTTTATATGCATCACTCAAGTCTTCACCCACCAGTGATTTGCAGCTGAGGATTGAGTTCCTCGAGTCAGAGGGCCAGATTGCCAAATAGCACGTCCAGGCTTTTGCACACATGATCCTATAGCGCTTGCCAACTCTGCTACGAACCCAGGGTTGTATCAGAGGCCGCACACAGGAAGGTCAGGCATGCACACCGTTGCCTGCACATGCTGCTGCAAATCTGTATGCAAGAGAGACTCTTTTCAAGTGGTCCTCACTAGAGCACGCAATACAGCAGAAAAAGAAACGGCATCTCCTTATTACGCATGGCAATTCCCAACTCCTATAAAGTCAACAGCAAAACAAGGATGATTAAGAGCATGGCTCTAAGGCCAATAATGAATTTGAGATTCGAAGTCTTGCCATTGACTTCACTGCAAACAAGTACGGGCATTCTTGATGCAAGAAAATCAGCACTCAGCGGTCAGGGGAATGGGGTCGGAAAGCCACAGGTGTATTTAAAGCTGTACGTGTTCCCTCTGCTTGGAAGGTTAACAAAGGAAAAGCATCTTCCCCGCCAGGATTCACCGCTTGCGTTAGGCTCAGTTACCCTTTGGAGCAATGGTACCCTCAGTGCCCTGTCTTTCGCGTCTGGTTGATTCCATGGCAAATACTTTCAGTTTTCAAACTCTACTTTCCAGACAGCCTGGGACCTACACAAGGTTGAAAGGACATGACGGTTCCTATCCCCCATCCAAAGAGTTCAGTTATCCCTTGGTCTTTCCAATGCCATCAGCAAGGGCGGTTCTCACAAGTGTCTCTGCGGGAGCCTAGTAAATCATTTTGCTAATGGCGCACATAGATGCCAACTCTCTGAGCTGGGTAGACTTTCCGAGGTGAACAAGCGTATAATTCAGATTCGTGCCACTAGCACACCTGACTCAGAGTATGTCTAACAGCAGATCTGACAAGCAAGAAGGTGCCAGATTAACAGAAGCATTTTTCACGTGCAATTCGTGACAGGGGACTTTCAAGAGGTTCATCTTAGATAAACAGCCTGGGAGGCTATCTGGCCCACCTCCAGACTGTTTGCATGTCCCATCCACTCGCTCGCACTCACCGGGTGCGTCTACACGAGACGCTAACTGCACAGTAGCCTAATAACACAGCAGTGTGCCAGGCAAAACCCATGCTAAAACGCTACTGCACAGTGCTATGGGCCTACTGCGCAGCTAGCGTCACTAAAACGCCATGCACTGGTGCAGCAAAGCCAGTTACTACGCATTGCTTTAGTACTTGGTTATGCAAATACCAAATTTAATGCACAGTCATTTTGGTGCATTAATGAACATGTCGGTGCACCCACAGTGGACCAAATCCCAGAAATGAGGCTACATTGGCATGCTGGAGCAGTCCAAAATGCATGCCAAGAAGCACATCTGAGACAGATCCTGAGCGGGGCTGGTGCATGCACTCTGGGGCAATACATTGCCTGGTTTCCAAGAGCTGGCACACACCAAGCTAGACCTGGTGAGTGGCGGTGGAGGGCATGGCACAGAGGTGTAGATGACATCCAATTGATCAGAACAGCTAGAATAATCTCTGACTTGAGCCTCGTTTGTTGGTGTGAGGCATGGTTTTGTGAGTATCTGGCTGCTTGAGAAGGAAATCTGCCAAACCAGGGTTTTATGAGTCTAGGGAAACGCTCATTTTATATTTCTTGAAAAGCAGGATGCTGTTTTGGAGTTTTTTCTAAAACTTTAAGCACTGACTTAATTTTTTCCCATTGAATTCAGGGGAATTTTTACTGTTAGTTTGAACAGGAGCCTATTAGGTGAATATGGCACTTTTAAAAGTTCACGATCAGATTGTTACAACTCAGCACTTCCTGCCAGCCTACCACAAAACTGGCTGTCTTCTTGTAGTATTTCCAGGCTGGCAGGAAGTGGGAAGTAACAGAGATCTCATATAAAAACACTCTGTCAAGGAGCTGCTTAATGCTTCCCGCTTTCAAACTGGCAGCTCTACAAGAGCTACCTTTCCGATTTGCCTCCAGCTTCTTTCACTTCTGCCAAATAGCAAAAAATAAAAAATAAAAAAATTGTTTTTTAGTGAAAAGTCATGGAACAAGTTTGGAAATCTAGTCCAACTCTTCTGCACAAGTCTCTGGGTCAGTTTGAGTTTGGGTCAGCTGTTTACCTGCGTGGGTTTGCCCACCACCAAAGCCAGCGTTGTCCCAGTAAGACCCCTGTATGAGCCATTCTGGATATCAGCCCTGGCAAAGAAACCAAGCTACAAATTTACATCCTTATTTTACCACAGAGACATCTTTTACAGCAGAGGCAGTACTTTGGCAAATGCCACATCCAACAATGCAGGCCACCGATAATGGTGTTTGTCGATGTGTGAGCACAGTCCAGTTTGCCTGGTCCTGCGGCGTCTACTGACTTATTGGCTTGCAGACAAGATCCTCCCAACATCACCAGATAGCTCTCCGTGGCACAGGTGAAATGAATGGTGGCTTTATTACATGTCCTACCAGACCTGACACAGGGCAAAAAGGACACACTTAGTTATTCTTAGGTCTAGCTCACATGTTGTCCTGTCTACACCTAAAACGTTTGTTGGGGTAGCAATATAAGCCAGGGGTACCTATATGATCTAAGAAAGGCCAAACTGGATCCAGATAGCAGGGCTTGTCAGAGGCCAGCCCCCATATTCATCTCCAGTGAGGGGCAAGTGGTGCCAGGCAGCCTACCCCCCGGCACCAAAAGACATACCCAACAGGGCTCCATACCCTAGATTTTGGCAGCAGGTGAAATAGATGCACTATATACATATACCCCATTAGGCACAGTGCTGTTATCACTATCTGCGTACAATGACGCATGAACAGCGATAACGGCACTGACTGCCATCACTCCTCTCCCTGTCTGGTACTGATACAAGCTGTGAGGTCTTCAAGGCGGGGGCTTAGTCTTTTTACCTGTCTCTTAAGCACCCACCAGCAGAGAAGCACTAGGAAAACAATGGTAAAAGCCAGAGGTTTTCTACATCATTTGGGATCAGGCATAGCTGGGCCACGGTGCACTGGTTGTGCTTGGGGCTTGGGTACCTGCATTGCAATATCTGTGTCTGCAATAAAATCAGCATCCGCATTCATATTTATGAACTAGGAAGTGGCCGGTTCTGTTTAATGAAAATGAGCTTCTGCCCCAGATTCAATGGCAGGAGGACCTGAAGGGGGGAAATGAAATCCCGGGGAATCTAACGCTTCCAGCCTCTGAAGTTCCCTCCATGTGTGCACGGGGGTACATCCACATGCACACTCACAAACATAGACACCTTCCCTCCCTGATGCAGCTTATGCCCTAGGCTTTCCCATGGCACTGGAGACTGCCTGGAGACAAGCCCAAGAGAAGGAAAAAGTGACTCGTAGGGACAGTTTCTCTCTGGCTCTGCCCTGAATGGGGCTGTGACGTACAAGGGAGCAATGCAGAAATGCCCCGAGAATAAAAGCTGCCATTTCACCACCTGCATGCACCAGACTAATAAGCAGCTTGCAGCTGGTCGTGGGGCAAAACTACTTTACTGGTCAACTACTAGACAAGGGAGCATTGACGTGCTGGGTTGGGAGAGTGCCTATAGCATCATTACCGCTCCGCAGGACTGCACCGCTATTTGCCCTGTAAATCCACACCATGGAGGGTGACTCCATCCCAGGGTACCCTGTCCCTCACTGCACCTGCATCCAGACAGAGTATCCAGGGTACTAGCTGAGGCATGGTTTGCACCACCAAGCTCGGCTGGCATCACTCGGTCCTCCCTCCAACAGTGACACCGGCTGCCGTTTCCTTCAGGAACAGATCTGCTCCCTACACATCTGTCTCCCACCCGAGCTGCTGTTCGGCCTTTGGTCTCCAGCCCAGGCGGTCTGCCCTGACCCCCAGCTGCAGATCTGGGAGGCAGCGACTGTGATCTGCGCCGTTGCATACCAGAGTGCTTGGCGGCGCTCGTGGGTTGCAGTTAGTTGGATACAAGGCTTGTTTCAGCTTTTAGGATTCTTGGGGCAAATGAAGAAAAGCCTGCAAGCCCAGGAGCAGGGCGCTGGAGTTCTGCATTGCCACTGAACTGATTTACCTCTCTTGGCCCCCAGCCATCGCGTTTAGCTGGGTGGCTCATGTTCACCTTCCTGCAAGCAGTGTGCAGTACAAGGGTATACACAGGACACAGG
The DNA here is from genome assembly GCF_001723915.1 of Gavialis gangeticus. NCBI lineage: Eukaryota > Metazoa > Chordata > Crocodylia > Gavialidae > Gavialis > Gavialis gangeticus. Next base: position 14,121,295 of record NW_017728997.1, on the reverse strand, counting down.
ACTGGCAGGGGAAAGAGGATGCTGATGCAGCTGGGGCAGGGAGGGATGGTCCAAAAGCGAAGGATTTCCTTTCCTGAAGTACCTGCAGGAAGCAGGTGTTCTCCTGACACCACCGGATCAGCCCAGAGCACATGGCCTTTGCAGCACTGTGGGCTGCGCTAGCAACTTGCCAGGAGCCTGAGGTCATCGCACTGCAAATGCATATGCATTTACATAAGGTTGTAATGAGGGGGGGTATACATGTTGTGATTATTGGCTTTTTTTTATTGCCAGAGCAGGATGCTTTCAGGAGGCTGGCACTGCTTCGCTGAGACTGACATCCTTGACATCTGGTTGTGTCTTTGAGGCAGTGGCTTGCAGGATCAGTCCTGCACATCTGGCGAGGCCAGTGGAAGGGATCCCTGCAGATGGGTGGGCTGAGCTGACGAGGAGGCTGCTGCTCCGGGTTCGGATGCATGCTTCGTAAAGCCTGCTCGCAGCCTTGGCACGTGCTACAGATGCCCAGCACAAATCGCAGCTGGCTGCATGTTGCTTGGTGGGATCTTAATAAGTTCTCCGTGTGGCGTCTGACTCACGTCGGCTGCTGCTGAACATGGCGGGCCGCGGCTTCTACAGCTGTCAGCAGACCTGGGGCTGCAGATCCCTCCTTGTCCCTTTCTGAAAGTCAGAGACTCCTTCAGGACATCCCGACATGCCTGCTTCAGTCTGCACATGCACGCTGGCTACTTTCATGCATCTGCAGCATTTACAGGCAAGTTGCAAACCAGGGAAAGTGGCTTTGCTGGAGGAGATGCCCATGACAAAATAACTGCAGCTCTCCAGCCCCTTTGCCCCTGCAAGCACCAGGTCTCATTTCTCCTGCAGTTTTAAGCTGAAAACATGCTCTCTGCTGCTGAGAGCCATGAAAGCTGGGGGAAAGAAGCCCTGGGGGTTACAATTAGCACATACCAGCCTCATCAATCTTCTTCCTCTTTGCCGGGAAATGTTTGCACAAAAAACAGCTCCAGTTCAGTTACTCAGATGGTCTTTGTAGGCTGGTACAGCATGCAGGCTCATCCCTGGGGACCAAAGGTCTTTGGCCTGGTTTTGCACCCCCATCTACTGCTGCACAAGCGTGCAGCACGGGAGGCAGGGGAGGAACGGCTGCCTTGGTGAATGGGGCTGGTTTTGTTCAATGTCTTCATCACTGACCTGCAAGATGGGATGGATTGCACCCTCAGCAAGTTCACGGATGACACCAAGCTGGGGGGTCATAGATATGCTGGAGGGCAGGGCTAGGATTCAGAGAAACCTAGACAAATTGGAGGATTGGACCAGAAGAAATCTCATGAGGTTCAACAAGGACAAGTGCAAACTCCTGCACTTAGGAGGGAGCAATCCCCTGCACTGGTGCAGGCTGGGGGTGATGCGCTGGGCAGCAGCTCTGCAGAAAAGGACGTGGGGGTGACAGTGGACAATAAGCTGGATATGAGCCAGCAGTGTGCCCTTGTTGCCAAGAAGGCGAATGGCAACCTGGGCTGCATCGGTAGAAGCTTTGCCAACAGATTGAGAGAAGTGATTCTTCAGCACTGGGGAGGCCACATCTGGATCCTGTGTCCAGTTTTGGGCCCCCACTACAGAAAGGATGTGAACAAATTAGAGAGAGTCCAGCAGAGGGCAATGAAAATGGTTGTGGGGCTGGGGGACAGGACTGGTGAGGACAGACTGAGGGAACTGGATTTATTTAGTCTGCAGAAGAGAAGACTGAGGGGGTTTGATAGCAGCCTTCACCTCCCTGCAGGGGGGCTGCAAAGAGGATGGAGCTGGGGGCAGATGACAGGACAAGGAGCAATGGGCTCAAGCTGCAGAAAGAGAAGTTTAGGTTAGATATTGGGAAAAACTCTCTCATGAGGAAGGTAGTAAAGAGAGGCAGTGGACATCCTTGGAGGTTTAAGACCCAGCTTGACAGAGTTTTGGCCAGGATGATGTAGCTGAGGCTGGTCCTGCTCAGAGCAGCGGGCTGGACTACATGTGACCCCCTGAGGTCCCTTCAACCCTCATTTTCTAGGATTAAAAACCCCCCTGCATCATTGCAAGCACCGACGAACACTACAAGCACACAAAACACTAGTAAACAAGGCTTCCCAGGAGAAACGCAGAATTTCCTCCCTCTCCTTTTGCCTCCCACCTTCTCTTCTCAGGCAGGAGAATTTAGCGGAGAGCCGAGATTTACAGCTTTAATTATGAACTTTAGCACAAGCAGTCATTTTCTAAGTATTCTCGCTGGGGAAATGTAGATTGGAACGTCAATGTATGCAGCGATGCATACAACTGTGTCTCCAGTTAATTGTCTCTACTTCTGGTCCTTCATTAAGTTGATTTCATATGACAGGACGTGTTTCCCCACCTACTGCTGGTGACAAGCAAAAAGACAAAAAAAAAAAAAAAAAAAAAAAAAAAAAATAATCTCCATCTTTCATGGCGTTATCTATTAACGCAAGAAAGATTAGGCTTCTTCCAGTTCACACACCTTAATTAAACATGCCGAGCTCTTTCGGGGAGCAAAACTAAGCCATTTTACACTGTTAAATATTATTCATTTGTTTTACCGGCCAGTCTTCCTAACTCTGACACAGAAAGTCAGGCTGTTTTCACAGTGGTAAAGAAACTCCTTTCGAAACAGGAGGAAGAAATGTTAAGATCTCTTAGTTCACTGCTAAGATAAAAATCGAATGATTTAGATGGGAAGCAACCAGTTGTTTCTTGTACAGGAATATAACTCAGTCATCATTTGCTGCCAAGGACTGCAGACTACAATGAATGGCCTGCAAATCTAAGATTCAAGTTCTTCTAAGCACGCTCTATAATCCTGAGCATCACATTTAGCACTGCAATGCTCTTTGGTTTCCCTTTCAACATTAGACCCAAAAATAAAAGGTGGAAGTGTGTGATGACATATTTGCTTGAGCTATATTATGTAGTCGCCATGCGCTGTAAGAGTTTCCCATGGGGCATGCTGCCTGGTAAACAACAGTGATCCAAGTAGGACCTCAAGCTAGGTGGAAACCCACCGGTGACACTGCTGGTAGGGATTTCCAGAAGAAAAGAATATTCTTCCAGTTGAAGACTGGGTTGAGCCCACGCATGAAAGCATTTTCATGATCTTTCGGAAGTTTCGGTGGCAGACGACATTGTCTCCCCACCTCCAAACTCAGAAAAGATGCCCGAAAAGAAGAGAGAAGCCCGAGCAAGGAGGAAGAATTTCTGCCAGTGCGCACGGATACAGGTTGTAGCCGTGCTGGGCTAAGGATGTAGGCAGACCAGGTTCTTCGGGTAAGTCTGATCTCTTTTATTAAACCAATAAGCGCACTGAGCTTCCTTGCGAAGTCTAGTCGCGTCTGCACCCTCTCCGGCTGCAGCAGGCTGTACCCTCAGGGCAATACGAAAGGGTACCAGATCCTCAACGCGGAGGCTGAAAAGAGCATTTTCACCGCATAAAGATGACATGTTGGGAGATTTCATCGTGTGGCATTTGACTTTCCCTGGTTTTCTAATAGATTAGCGTTGTCATCAGGTCCTAATGAAATATGCTTCTCTTCTGGCATTTAGTGCCTGCCATTCAGTGGCAAGCACGATCGCTAAAATGTCCTAGCTTCATCCTGGCATACAGCGCTCCGACTTGGAGAGGCCACATGAGCTTGGAGGCACCGAAGTTTGATTTCTTTCCCCTACCAAAAGACAATTCTAGTTTAACCATGTCTTTTAACCCAGTTCCTTTATTTTCATACAAAGGTTGTTACAAAACGCCAGGCAAGGGCAGCGCTCCTTACCCCTGTACTGCAGAAAACGTACCTTTTCTCTTCTGCATTTTAGGCCACGCTGCAGTATGAATTACAGGGATTGTCCCCTGGCGTGTGGCCTTCCAGCATTTTTCTCTGCGCTTGCTTCGACAGCTGATCACGAGAGACCTCTTCATTTTCGCGATGCTGACTCTCATCTTCACCTTTTAATGTCTATTTTTCCACTGTGGCCAGGGCGGACTTGTACTTTGGCCCTGTCTTGCTGAAGTTCGCCGGCGGAGGTCACGTTATTTTTTGCCACCTATTTTAAGTGCTACATCATTTCTGGATGTCAGTCTGGCTGGCAGTCCCATTACTCCTCAGATTGCTATGAGCGGGGCTATTAACACCGAACCAGCTTCAACACTGGAAGGTCAAATACCTCTAACCTTATTCTTCTCGTGCCCTTTCATAAACATTGCTGCATACAAGTCCTTGGTATGGGTGTCACCCTCCAGTGGATACCAGTCAGCAAAGAGAACATAAGCCCTATTGCTACTAACACTGATGGTGAATTATTTTTTAGAGTTATTAATGCCTTTAGATCTAAGGCTCCTTGGTAAAAGGCTAGGAGCGACTCGCCCAGTGTGACAAGCCTACCTGTATAGACCACCAACCTGAGGCCTACCAACTATTTAAGACCCTATGAACTCATTAAAATTTGCAGACTTAAAATGACTCTTAAGTAGCTCAGATATGAATTTTGCTGATCAAGTTGTTCCTGCCTGTCCTGAAGAGGAGCAGTCTGTGCATTAGCAACTTCTAGGTTAGACGCATGGAAGTCTCCGATGCAACAGATTATAACGTATTTACAAATACCATAATAAATAAGAGGATGCTCCCTGAACAAGACCATTCCTGCACTAAAGTGCATCAGACATCTCGAGAACAAAATGGGCAATATGACATCCTGCAACAGGAACCAGGAGAGGCTGGCAGGAGAGCCTGGGTGGACCTAGGCTTTTGAAAAGTGGGGTGCAGATGGTGGCATGCATCACCACATATAAAACAATACAGATTTTCCTCCAGTGAAAAAGAAAATAGAAGCTTTACTGATACGCTAGGAGCCTACAGCTATGCTATTCAGTTTAAGATGGAAGCAGAAGCAATCATTGGAATGAGTTAAAAACAATTTTCAGGGGTGTGAAATGGGAGCTTCATTACGAGAAGCCCTATTTTGACATGTTTGCCTCAAGTTATTCTCCGAGACCACCTTGGCTTTTGCTTAGCTTAACTTTGGTTTCCAATAGGTTTTTTTTTTCCTGGGTTATTAGCCATCGTCTAAACGTAGTCCACGCATGCAACAGGAGCTCCGTCTTGGGCAGCCCACCCAAGGATCGGAGAGCAAGGCAAAACCCAGAGGGAAGATTAAAATAAATGCATAGACCAGGTAGAGCTAAGCAGGTTTATGCTGGCTGTGAAACTTGCTCCCCTGTGCATAGCTTGGGCTTAGCCTTTCTGCTGGCTCCGGGGGTTGCTTGCTACAACATCAAAGAGATGTTCAGGAGACCGTACAGGA
>NW_017728997.1:14110092-14110958 GCF_001723915.1 Gavialis gangeticus | reverse complement strand
GCTCCGGGGGTTGCTTGCTACAACATCAAAGAGATGTTCAGGAGACTGTACAGGACACCAAACTCAGCCTGAACCCAGCTGATTTCACTGCCACTGACTCTAGCAATGAAAATGGATCAGCATCAGCCCAAATATAGCACTACAGCTCTTCCTAGCAGCAGACAATGACAGATGGGAAAGGATGACGCAGGAAGGGAATTGAGAAAGGTTATCTAGCAAGAAGGAAGAGCGCTGAAGTCTCTCTCAGTCCTCCACCTATTGATAGTTATGTTCTCCACATATTACTGCATCCTTGTTTCTAACATCCCTGCCCTCTCTGGAGAGCCGGCATGAAATTCTGTAAAGATGCTACATTTCCTTTTCCAGGAAAATTAGCCTAAAGAAATATTGTACTAACTGGAACTCACGAAAGCGCAGCCAAAACCTGTCATTAAGTGATACATCGCACATTAAAGATCAAGTTCTAGGCTCCGAAACACATTTCTGCAAAGGAAAATTTAACTTATGTTAAATTACCTATGGAAATAATTCACCTAAACACTGACTTAATTCATTATGACCAGTGCTATTGTAATAAATATCAAACGTGTTCATAATTACATGGCATTTATCTTGAGTTAATGACCTACGAGGAAGGGTACAAGATAGATTTAATCCTTTTATTGCTGTAAATGGAAGTAGGCAGTCGGTGGGATTGTACTTTACCGTACAGCTCTGGGAAGGGGTAGCACGGAGCAACACAGCTGCTCCGAGACCAGCCCGTGGACCAGGTGGGGGTCAGGAGTCATTGTCCAGTCCCTGGTCTGCATCCTGACACCACGGATGGTGGGGATGTCCTAGTCGTGATACTGCGACACCACGGATGG
>NW_017728997.1:14106496-14109376 GCF_001723915.1 Gavialis gangeticus | reverse complement strand
TACTGCGACACCACGGATGGGGGGGGATGTCCTAGTCGTGTTACTGCGACACCACGGGGGGGGGGGGATGTCCTAGTCGTGTTACTGCGACACCACGGATGGGGGAGATGTCCTAGTCGTGATACTGGCATAGCTGATTCCTCTGCACTAGCTCAGCTACGCCAGTTGGTAAATGGGGCAGGGGCCCAGGCAAGGCATTGCCTACTCTCTCTGCCACCTGCCTAGGATGGGAGGAGAAGTCTGGGATGTCAGATGAAGCTGGTCTACCCACCACATTGACTTCCCCTTATTTTCCTCTGTGGGCACACAGCTGCACTCCCGATTCAGCTGGCAGTGGGGGGATCGTTCCCTTGCAGTGAAAATCCACCCATTGCCAGAGGGCTGCACAAAGTCTGTGCCCACGGGAGACCAACAAAAGCTGTCTTTCTTGTGCAGTTTCAAAGGTGCATTTGGCAAATACTGGCAAGGTGCATCCTATATCCCTAGCAACGGCTAGCCCACTGGAAAGTACCGGCTTCCAGCTGCTTCCAGCTAACAGAGCTGTCCCTTTGGCTCAAGGACAGATCTCTGCTGGATGGTGAGGTGGAGAAGCAGATAGCTTTCTACCCTACGTGCCATAGTCAGACAGAAGGAAGAGTTGCACTACCCTCAACTTTGTTCTTCCAGGGGAGGAAAAAGGACGCGGATCCAGACTTTTTCCCAGCAAGTGTCGAGCCAGGCTTCCTAGAGAAAGAGCACACACCAACTGCAAGGGCTTCCTCAGCCTGACGAAAGCTTGCTAAGAAAATTGTTTCCCAACTATTTAAGTTGGTCTAATAAAAGCTATCAGCTTCACCCAAAGACCCTTGTCTGCCTATGTCCTTAGAGCAACACGGCTACAACCTGCAGCTCCGTAGTAGGTGTTTCTGCACTCAGCAGACTTCCCACAACCACGTCGCCGGCTTTAGCAATGCAGAGCAGTGCAGAAGGATATACTCCTTACACGACTAGGTGTTGTGGGAACACCGCAAGGAGCTCTGGGGCTGAAGGAAATATTTAACCTCGTTCATCCTCCAGAGCAGCTTTTGCTAAGCTTCAACATAAGTTTCCTTAAGGGTTGTCTCAACAAACACAGCTGTTGGTGGTCCTGCCTTGTTGGAAGAGCTTTGGTCTGCACTAATTGACCTCCAGGTTTCTTAGCACTGGGGGAGAAACTCATCTCAAGGGCAGCAGTTGACCTCAGGCACCTCCTCGCCGGTGCTGGCTTCCATACTGTGACATTTTCAGGCACTAGCTACTAACAATGGATGCAAAGCGAAGGAAGTAGCAGCCCGCTCTGGAAGAAAAAAAAAAAATCTATAGCTCATCTTTGGCTAGTGCTTTGGTTATTAATCTTTGCCTTTCCAGCTCCATTTTAAAAGCTGGAACCGATGCCAGATTTTTCATTAACAGCTGATGTATATTAACATGATATATAAACACAACCCAAAAATCTCTCGAAATAATAGAATGCAAGATCATATTTTTATTGTACTATTCTCCAGGTCTTCCTTCCCTTTCCATCAGTGCACCCAGCCTTTGCTTTCCCCTGGACAGATTTGCTTCTTCAGCCAGATAGGGATTTCAAAGCACCATGGAAGGACAACACCGACGACCACGTGAAAAGGAATCGGGGCTCGATCCTGGATTAGCACTCATGGAAAAATCACCGAGGCCGAGTTGTAAGAGGCAGGTTTTGAACGGAGCGCCCTGGTATTTCTGAGCCGCCTTGTGCCATCCTGCTGACGCGTGGCATTGCTTGGGGTGCGATGTGGGCACACTCCTCTTAAAGAAGAGGGGGTAACGTTCGGTCTTCCTTTGAAGCAAAACTCAGCTTTGATTTCAGTGGGTTTGGTTTTGCCAGAAAACTTTTCACTCCCCGCTAAACTTCTAAGAAAAGTTCTTGCTTTTTCTAACGTACCATGACTTCCACACGCACTTCTTCCCAGAAGGCAAATCTTTTCTGCCCTATTAATGAGTCTAGTGAGGCAGTAGCACTGCTCTGAATCCAAGTTTTTCACCTTCCTCTGCAGCATGGGGCACGATCCAGTTCTGGATATATTTCCCCCCACCCTATTAATTTCTTTGAACCGAAGTGAGCCAGTGGCAGCATTCCCAAATCTCCTGCTCTCTTCCTGGGGCACGTGATGGGGTGGCAGGGTTGCAGATTTGTTCTGGGGAGAAAGGTTGGTTTTCTCTTTGCTATAACCGGGCTGTCGTCTTCTCTGCAGCGCGTCTGGGATTCTTGTGGATGCCCGAGAAATTCTTGGCCTCACCTGTCTCGTGGGACAAGCAGCTGCACAGTCTGATTGCGAAGCACGCAGCAAAGTATTTCCCTTTAAAAACGTTCTGGGCCTGGAGGCAAATCATTGTGCTGAAATTGGTTTCAGCTCCTTGCAAAAAAACCCCCAAAAACAAAAAAAATGCAGAGCCGAGGGAACAGCGGGTTGACCCCCTGCCACCCGACCCTGGAGAGAACGGCGCGATCCAGGGAGAATGGGAACAGCCGCCTTTCGTTCCCCCGCCGCTGTCGTTCTGCCTTTATGCAAGTGGGAAGGCAAGGGGCTCTGGGAAGCTGCCAATGTTAATATTACAGCCTCTGACAAGGCAAAAATGTAGCTTGAAAAGCTATGCAACTCTTCTCTCACAACGGCAGCCGCAGCCCTTTCAGGTGGAAGCTAAACATCTCCCAAGAACAGATCCTGGGAGCATGAACTGCCGAGGCGCCTGGGACAATTTGCCATTCCAGGTCCCGGGGAGCGCTGTCATTTCCACCGCACCGAACGCCGGGTGCAGGAAGGGGCGGAGGGAAAATTGACGAGTTTGCGTGGCATAATTGCCTTCGGCGCTGCAATGCTCAGC
>NW_017728997.1:14090560-14096318 GCF_001723915.1 Gavialis gangeticus | reverse complement strand
GGACAATTTGCCATTCCAGGTCCCGGGGAGCGCTGTCATTTCCACCGCACCGAACGCCGGGTGCAGGAAGGGGCGGAGGGAAAATTGACGAGTTTGCGTGGCATAATTGCCTTCGGCGCTGCAATGCTCAGCGGCAGTTTGTTAACTGACAGCTAATGTTCAGCTTTATTTCTTCGTGAGGGATGGGAGCCAGTAATGAAGCCCAGCATTTAGTCAATAGCAGTAAATAAAAATAATTTCCTTCTCAACCCAAAGAAAAGAAGAAATGGGGAAGGGAAGCAGAGCACAGTGCCCTAGTTCAGCGGTTGTTTCTACCCGCAAGTGCCAGACGTCTAGCGGCGCAGAGGTTACGGATGCCTGCAGGGGTATATTACAGAAGAGCCTTGCCGCTGCGTCCAGGTCTTTGGGATAACCCCCTAAAGGGGGCACCTGATCCCTTTTGCCCATCAGGGATGGGGAGGTCGTTGTCTCGGCACGTGCTCCTCTCAGTCTAGCTCTTGGCATACCCAGGCACAAGCATTAAAACCCCTGCAGTGACCATGGGACAGTGCCATGTGTCACTAAGTCCCCCTGCGACTCCAGCTGCAGCTGGAAATCATTGCACCTCCTCAGCGGCGCTGTGCAAGGGAGGGTGAAGAAACCCAAAGCTCGGGGGTACTTTCAGGACCTCTGCGTGCCCTTAGGATGCCTGCCCTTACAAAGAGCGAAGCCGAGAGGGGCACGTTTTTCCACTCATTTGGTTTAGCTGGAAGCAGATCTAACCTCAGGCAAAGGCCTGGCTGTTGGGCATGTTTCCAATGCTTCCAAAAGCAAGTTGCCCTGGCAGCTTTCTTTCACTTTTTCCATAGTGGCTGATAAGATGATCAATAGCAGGGACCCTTCTCAGGACAGCTGCGGACTCCCACCTTTGGAAGAAACATTCACCCATATACTACATTTCTGCTTAGGCTTTGGGCACCCAGGAGAACAATAAAGATCCCAGAACAGTATTCTTATTATTATTTTGGAAACAAAGCAAGGGAACTTCAGCATCATGGCCCAGGCTTCTCCTTTTCTCCAAGCAGGCAGGAATAGTAGAGGCAGCATACGAGCTCTTGTTGCCCATGCAATGACAACGTCTCTTAAGGGAGAGATGAATCCTGATGGGTTGCCCTTGATGTGATCCTGGTCCCAGGCTTTCACTCAATGCACTTCCTACACCTCTTAGGATTTGCTCAGGTCGGGCATCTATCTGGAAACATGGCATGAACCTTAGGTGGACTCAGCTTTCTCTACTCTGAGGCTCCTTAAACGTAGCTCTTGGCATGCTGATCAAATGTGATCTCCCGGACAAGCAGCACACACTGTACTGTTGTCTTGGCGTGTGCTATAACCCCAGGCCACTGTTTCCATGGGAAACAATACTAACCAGAAGGGATAACATCTAAAACGCGCTCGTGGCGTCTCTTGATGCTGCTTGAGCATCGCCGCTGTGCAGCGAGAGCAGGCTGGAGGTGATGGCTCTGGCAGATGCGAACACTTTCCTAGGCCCAAAGTAAGCGAGATGATTGATTGCAGCAGAGGATTTGAAGTGGCAAGTGAGCTTCAGGTGATGTTGTAGGACTGGGGAACAAAGCACAATGCCCTGGAGTGGGATCTTGCTAGGAGATATGAAGAAAGTACTGGCCTGATATTCACCTGTCTCGCATGGCATGCACCAAGACAAGAACTCCTGTGAGTCGGATGCAATTAGTTTTGAGAGGGTGACACGGCATGGAGCTTCAGGAAGACGGAAGAAACGTTGCCCATCCTGTGCCACGGTGGCTGATAAGATACAGTCCAAAATCAACAGCAAGAGTCTCTCCCTAGGATGGCTGCAAGCTCCCCATGTCCAGAGGAAACATTGTACTTAGGCTTCAGCCACCCAGGAGAAAAGTAAGGATCCCAGGGTGGTATTTTTTTTGGAAATAAAGCAAGGGAACTGCAGCATCAGGGCCCAGGCACCTCCTTTCATTCGAGCAGGCTGGAACATCTGGCAGGCATCACTTGTAGCCTTGTGACAAGTGGGGACCTGATGCTGTCTGGGACCGCACATTTGCAGCCATAGCTGAGCCCTGGCATAGCCATGCCATTTGCAGGACCTGTCATCCACTAATAAGCGACTAATTTGAGAGGTCTCTTTTGCAATCACCTCCTCATTAAAATCTGCTTCCCTTTGAAGCAGCCTCCAGGGCACATGTTAACGGGAGGTCCGTCACCAACTGCAGGGGAAGCAGGATGAGGCCACTGGGGACAGAGCATGCTGTAAGCACCTGATAAGCTGCTGTGGTTACAGGGAAGGCACATATCTTCCCTGGGAGTTCGGAAAGGGCTGCAACGCGCTGCTCTCTGCTCACCTGGCAGCCACCAAGCCAGGCTCAGATGCTTTCTGCTCTGTGCAGACATGCCTAATTGTGCTGCTTTTAAAAGTCAAGTCTCTTCACTTCCCAGTCTAAAGAGATGACTTGCCCCCCTGCACGCCTCTCCTCCTCCTCCCCTTCCACATTTCAATGGGAACCATTTGTTGGACCACATAAGCCTGCTTTTCTTTCTTTTACAGCTCTCATGAGAAAGGGCGCGGAGCTGCTGGAAGGAGCCTGCCTTACAAGCACCTTCCCAAGGGCACGGTCTTTCTGGCTCTCGGGCTCCACCTGTTGCAATTGTGCAGTCGCAGAGCCTGGATGGTACATTAGCTTTGCCGGGAAGGACAAATCAGTGTCCCCATGTTATTCCTTTTCATTTACAGCTGTTTCTCAATGCCGATTTCCAAAGCAAACCTGCCAGTTGGCCTCCACCACTTTTAATGGTGCCTGGAGTTGTGCCGTATGAGTTTTGGTTTTGCAGCAACAGCCAGCAGCTCCCAGCCCTTTCTCCTTCTCAGCTGCTGCTAGATGGGTTCCCGGAGACCCAAACAGGCATTAGCCGAGTTTAAAGCCATGATCTTTCTATGCCTGTCAACATTTATATTCCTGCAGGTTGAGGGCAATATTTTGAAGCATGACAGCGAGTCCCTTCGACCCCTGACCCCACTGCATCTCTTCAGCTCGGGTCAAAAACAGTCAGCTTGCACAGGAGGAAAAAGAAAAGGTTTGCCTGGTAACAGTCTTGTTTCCCTCTGGCTGAGAAAGTGGGCACTCTGCCCCCTGCCCTGCTCAGGATCGTATCCTGGGGATGAAGTGACTGCAACCCTGGGGAGGAAATTTCTATTTCTTGCTGCCCACACCCCACAATGAATTTGTATATGGCTTTTGCAGAGGCTGAAGTGATTCAGGTCCCTCAATCTCTCCTTGTAGGATCTTACCTGCAGCCCACAACCTCCTCTGGACCCTCTCAAAGTTATTGGCATCCTTCTTGAAGTGCAGTGCCCAGAACTGATCTTGCAATGCCACATAAAGGGGAAGCATCACCCCCCTAGACCTGCTCGTGATGCACCTTCCAATGCATGAAAGAGTACGGTTGGCTTTACTTACCACTCGTTACATTGACGACTCATATTCATTTTGGAGTCGACTAGGACTCCAAGATCCCTTTCCGCTGCTGTGCTGCTTAGAAAGTTGCCTCCCGGGCTGTAGGTGCGTTGGCGATTCCTTCTCCCTACATGCAAGACTTTGTGCTTATCCTTGGTAAACCGCATCCTATTCTGTTCTGCCCACTTTCCCAATCTCTCCAAATCCACCTGAATCTGCTCCCTACCCTGCAGTGTGTTTACTTTGTCCCATAATTTGGTGTCATCTGCAAATTTGGGCAAAGTGCTTCCCATGCCCTTATCCAAGTCGCCATTGAAGACACTGAACAGCACTGGTGCAAGGACCGAACCCTGGGGGACTCCACTGCCCGTATTTTTCCAGGTCGAAAACGACCCATCCACCCCCACCCTGTGTGTGCACCCCATAAGCCAATTCTCCACCCACCTGACCCCGTAGTCAATTTACATCACAACTGTTTATAAGAATGGGTAAACCGCATCCCAGGCCTTTTTAAAATCCAAGTAGATGACATCTACCTCAGCTTCTGCACCTAAGCATTTTGTGACCTGATCGTAAAAAGAAACAAGGTCAGGCAGGCAGGATCTACCTGCTATGAAGCCATGCTGGTTGCCCTTCAGCATTATTTTTCCTACTGGACTCCCACAAATGCAATCCTTAATAATTTTTTCAAAGGTTTTCCCAAGGATGGAGGCGAGACTAACCGGTCTATAGCTACCTGGATCAGCCTTTCTCCCCTTCTTGAAGACAGGGGCCACATTGGCCCTTTTCCAGTCCTCTGGGACCTGTCCCGAGTGCCGCGAGTGCTCAAACAACCGCGCCAGTGGTTCTGCTATGACACCGGCCGATTCCTTCAGCACCCTTGGATGAAGATCATCCGGGCCTGCTGACTTAAACATGTCCAGCCCCTCCAAATGCCCCTACACTAGGTCAGCCCTACCTGTTGGTGGGTCAGAGTCCCTCTTATGCCTCTCTACAGCCCCCTTGGGAGATACATCTTTATCCATGTTCAGGAATATGGATGCAACAAATTTGTTCAGGAGTTCAGCTTTGTCCCTCCTATCTGTTACCAACTGCCCTAAGCTATGTTACCATGCACCTCCTTTTTGCTCTCTATGTACCTAAAGAAGACTATTTGGTATTTGTAGGTACTGTGCAGTAAGGCATGTGTAGACACCTTACTGTGCAGTAACCCGTTTGTGTGGACTGAGTTGGGAGTAACTTTACTCACAAGCCAGTGCACACACAGTGTTACTGCACTGTAACACCTGCATATGTAGACGCCAGTCTAAAAACTGCTTATTGCGCAGTAAGTTACTGCACAGTATACGCATGTGTAGACACACCCACTAACACGCAGCTAACGGTGCAGCTCCCAAGGTCTCCCCTCCAACTTGAAGGCTGCAGCGGAGTCTGCACTCCTCAGTCTGCAGCTGGGTGAAGTGGTTCATCTCTCCTCTAGCAAAAGTGTTTTACGTTCTCCATGGGGGGAAAAAGGAGAATAACAGCATAAATTACCAGTGGAAGCAATTTCTTTCCTGACAGCCTTTCCTGTCTTCTCTGCTCCTAAAGGAACAGTATATATAGATTCTAATCAGGCCTGCCTGTTCGTGCTGGGCATTTTAACCAGACCAGGGATTGGAGAGACTTTGCTTTGTCACCCAGAAAGCCTCCTCCTAGCAGAGATTGCTCCCCGATGATGTGAATCCTTTGCCCTCATCAATCTTCCAAAGAAGTTGTTTGTGGCCATTCTCTCATCTCCTTGGCCTACATTTTCCTGAGCAACTAGGAACGCCAAGTGTTTTTGGGTGTCCACTCATTTACAAACCTTCAGGCCTTCAGTCAGTGCAGGTGTAGTTAGGGATCTTCTGGAAGGGCTGGATATTTTTAAATCTGCAGGTCCAGATGCCCTCCACCCAAGGGTGTTGCAGGAGCTGGCAGGGGTCTTCGCGGAGCCCTTGGCTTGGCTGTATGAGCATTCGTGGTCATCTGGCCACGTGCCGGGGGATTGGAAACTGGCTAATGTGGTCCCGATTTTCAAGAAGGGGAGGAAGGAGGACCCAAGTAACTATAGGCCTGTAAGCCTCACCACAGTGCTCGGGAAGATCTTGGAGAGGATCATCATCTCCGGCAGGGGAGATCATGCTCAAGGGCAATCACCAGGGGTTCATCAAAGGCAGGTCCTGCCTGACCAACCTGGTTGCCTTTTATGACCAAGTAACTAAATCCTTGGATGATGCTGTTGCCATGGACAT